>NC_142490.1:41539866-41839866 GCF_965113065.1 Corylus avellana | reverse complement strand
TTGATCGATTATTATCGGGTTTCACTCTGGATTCCGATAGATTTAGCGAAATGGGTATGGCTTTCTCGTGAATTCGTGAGATGGGTATGGATTGCATTTCCCCATTGTGAATTTTGAGAGAAGTATGAGTTCAGTTTTGTAGTGTCCTTTTGCTTTTTCTTCCAACATTTTCTGAAGAAACAAACAGAGCATTGAAGCAAACAAATCTAATTTCTTGTGAATGAGAAACAAAATCAATGCCAAAAAGTGTCAGTTGAAAGTAACTTTCAACTAATTTTGAATAACCAAGAATCCAGAAAATCGAAAAAAAATAAAAAGATGAATCCCTTTTGCTTTCCCTTCTTACATTTTCTCAGGAAGCAAACAGAGCATCTACAGATGCTGTTGAAGGCAAAGGGAGAAGAAA
Organism: Corylus avellana; assembly: GCF_965113065.1. Lineage (NCBI taxonomy): Eukaryota > Viridiplantae > Streptophyta > Magnoliopsida > Fagales > Betulaceae > Corylus > Corylus avellana. The sequence goes on along the minus strand of NC_142490.1, from coordinate 41,839,460 downwards.
CAGGAATGGGGTTATTTTGGGTACGAAAATGCCATAAGTAATCATGTGCACCGCAAGTGATCACTATTCCGTCAGTCAAAACGGCTTTGACTGACAGAATGGCTGAATTGAAAAAAAATTGAAACTTTGTGCGGGTGAATTGTAAAAATTGAAACTTTGGAGTTCAAATTGAAAATCGCTGAACATGACACTTAAAATCATAGCATATAATCATGCTTCACAACCGAGGTCAACAACGGCCTACTTTAGCGACACTATACATGATAGTAGTCATTTCTCTTTTGGTTGTTCGACTCATCTATCACTAAGGACAAAACCATAATTTTTATCGAGGGGAGACAAAGCACGAATAAAGAGTCAAGTCTAATTTTGATAGAAAGAAAGCTTAATTTTTAAACCCAAATATGTGTGTGGTATATATATATGCCTTTTACAAAAATAGTAGAGAGAAAATTACTAAGATTCCAAAGCCCCAATACACTTAAATCTCACTATCACACAAGAGAGACTATTTTGCAAAATAGAATACAAAAGATAGATGTACAAACTTTTCTTTTGCTGAAACGGATGGCGGCTGATCTCTATTTTCTTCTCTTATTTTGTAGCATATTTTCTTCTAATTACTTGTTTTTGGCTTCCCAAAAACCACCAAGAAGAAAAACACCCTTGTTGCCCTTGCACACACATTGATCCCTCTCAAACTCTCTTCCACGTTGTGTCTACTGCACTTATGTTTTTCTCCCCTCTTTCGGTGCTTCACATTTTTAGCACACACTCTTATGAAGCTATTCGGCTTGTCCCTCCTCAATAAACAAGACACACTTTTATAGTGTGACTAAGGCGGTCATAAGCCTCTCAATTAAAGTCCAAGAATGACAAGGAATCCAATATTGAGTGGGAGTAGGAGAAGTCGACTGAAGCAAGAAACCTCTCCTAATTGGAGAAGGAATAATGTTGTTGGGCCCACATCAATGATGGCAAGTCACACCTAACATTTTGGAGACAAATTAAACCATGCAATTCTGTAGCCCTTCTTTGACTCTTCTAAACTCGATCTCATTGTCTTGTCAATGCCATATTTTTCTCCATTCACTGCAGTTGATAACTCTGCTATGAAAATGTTGATAGATAACGACCCGGCAACCTGTCCTGTGACAAAGGACATCAAATGCAATGAATATCTACAAGCTGACCAAGAAAGTTCAATAACTCCTCACCCAACCCAACACCATGTGCTCATCTCTCTTTCCATTTTTCTAGCAATCATCCCCCATGGAGGAGCATAAACACCAACAGTCTCTCCTACTACGCTTTCTGCTGCCCGTTTTCCTCTTCTTCCAATCCATATCGGCTGTTGATTTCGTCTTCAATGGCTTCAACTCCTCCGATATGTTACTCTATGGCCTGGCCGACGTTGACTCTCGTATTCTAACGCTCACTAACAGAACTTATTACTTAATCCGCCGGGCAATTCACCCAGAAAAGATCCCCGCTAAAAACCCAAACTCTTCTTATGTGTATCCTTTCTCAACTTCTTTCATCTTCTCTATGGTTTCTTACAAGAATAATCCTCCTGCTAGGCATGGCATGGCTTTCATGTTTGTGCCCGCAAAGGGCATCGAAGGTGCGCACCCAGTTAATCATCTAGGCCTTCTCAACTTCACCAACAATGGGAATCCCAATAACCATGTCTTCGGTGTCGAGTTTGATGTGTTTAAGAACGTAGAATTCGATGACATAAGCGCCAACCATGTTGGAATCGACATGAACTCCCTCAAATCAAATGCATCACACGATGCCGGGTACTGGCCCGACAACCAAAGAAGGGACAACAGCAGCAAGGCCGATGATGAGAAGTCATTCAAGGAATTGAAGCTCAACAGTGGTGAAAATTACCAAGTTTGGATTGATTATTCAGATTCTTTGATTAATGTTACTGTGGCTCTGGCAGGCATGAAAAGACCTCGGAAGCCTTTGTTGAATGCGTCTCTTGATCTTTCTGAGGTTTTTGAGGATGTACTGTATGTTGGCTTTACTAGTGCTACCGGACAGTTTTGGCTTGGACCTTTAGTAATTCCAACTTTTCGTTAAGCCAAAATTTGGTCACCACAGGTTTGCCGTCGTTTATTCTTCCAAAGGGTTCAATATTTCAATCCGAAGGGTTTATTGCAGGAATCACAGTGGGAGGTTTTTTTGGTGTCGGTCTTTGTGCTCTGTTTGCTCTGTTTTTGATCAAGAGGAAGCGAAGGGGAGTTAGGGAGAGAGAGGAAATGGAAGAATGGGAATTGGAGTATTGGCCACACAGAATGACTTATATAGAAATTGAGGCGGCCACAAGAGATTTCTAAGAAGAAGATGTGATCGGAACCGGTGGGAATAGGAAGGTCTATAAGGGTGTTTTAGCAGGAGGGGCAGAGATTGCAGTGAAATGCATTTCCCATGAAAATGTTGGGGTGAGAGAGTTTTTGGCTGAAATTTCAAGCCTTGAAGATTGAAGCATAGAAGTTTGGTGGGGTTGAGAGGGTGGTGCAAGAGAGACAAGGGCAACTTCTTTTTGGTTTATGAGTATATGGGAAATGGGAGTTTGGACAAATGAGTGTTTGAATGTGATGACAGGAAGATGTTGAGCTGTGAAGACAGGATAACGATTTTGAAAGATGTAGCTTTTGCAGTCTTGTACTTACATGAGTGGTGGGAAGCCAAAGTCCTTCATAGGGACATTAAGGCCAGCAATGTGTTACTTGACAAGGATATGAATGGAAGGCTAGGGGATTTCGGATTAGCCCGAATGCACAACCATGGACAAGTGCCTAACACGACAAGGGTGATCGGGACCGTTGGATATTTGGCGCCGGAAGTGATTAGAAGCGGACAGGCATCGGCTCAAACCGATGTGTTTGGATTTGGTGTCTTGATTTTAGAAGTCATGTGTGGGAGTAGGCCTATAGAGGTAGGGAAGCCAGCTTTGGTAGATTGGGCATGGCTATTGATGGTACAAGGGCAATTATTGAATGTTCTTGATGAGAGATTGAAGGCTAGAGGCGAGTTTGATGAGGAAGAAGTGGGCAGGGTGCTTCACTTGGGCTTGTTATGTGCTTACCCTGACCCAAGTTCCTGGCCAACAATGAGACAAGTAGTGAAAGTGTTGGAGGGGAACAATGAGGCTGAAAGTGAGGATATGGATGTATACTTGCTCCGAAAAATGAAACCCATGGGTAGGTGGCCTGAGATTCCACGAGATTTTGGGTCTTCATCACACCCAACATTTAATGATATTCGGCAGTCCCACTCTTCATTCATGTCTTTCTATTGGTCCAATACTACGGCGGAGGGGAGATGAAGCTGGATCATGAATAGAGAATTGAGGGTCATTTTTTCTATCAGCTCAAAAGTAAAGGAGATTTGCTCAAAAATACTTGAGGATTGTCTTCCAAACGTTGGCAAATAGTCTAAAACCTTTTGGATTTACTGTACTCAGGAAAAGAAAAATATTCATTTGGTAAATATTGAGAGAATAGTTTTGGTTAGCTTACCTAAATAGTCAAAACTTTTCTATTCATTTATATAGAGGAGTTTGTTTTCTACTTTGTAATGTTAATTGTACAGTTTGAATTTACTTATAAGAATATATATACTATTATGAGTGTTGTATCCCATAATTGATAAAGCACAAAAAAGTAGTAAATATATTTAAGGTGAACCCAAGAAAATTGTTGCCAAATTATCACGGTAAATTCGCAATTTCTTTGATATTGAATCCACAACTTGACGCTCTTTGATAAAATTCTTTAACTACTTTGCCTATGAAGTCACTTCAAAGCATGCTATGAACTCTATATGAGGAAGCTAATACACATTAGCACAGTTTAGTAATAGATATTCTAGCACCATTGCAATTTCGCTGCAAAAGTTTCCTTTTTCATTGTGATGATTTATGGATGGAGACCCAAATTTGTTTTTGTATTTCATTAACAAACAATGGAAAATTATAAATTATTGTCATTGATTTCTTCATAAATGGCTTAACTTTGAGCCTCCTTGCTGAAAAGGATAAAACTACCAATTACAAGTAAAATAATAAGAACATGCTCCGGACCTAACCGATTTGATGAACTGAGTAACGTTAAATATTTAACTTTTGTCTCACTCCCATACAATTGGATTGATATAACAGTGTCCCTATCTAATGAACAACATGTTTTTCAGGGCTACAAATGAGTCCGTTTTGAGCAAATAAGAAATTTTTTGGTACATGCTTGATATAGTTACCTTGGTGCTAGTTTGGTCCTCTATGTATATCTTGCATATGTTCTAAGCGAGAGCGCTTAAGAGCACTCACAATGAAATAGCCAAATTGAACTTTTATCTAAAATCGCTAATCATATTTGTAAAAAACCTCCCACCACATTGGATTAGTGAAAAAAAAAAATGTAAAATGGATATTTTATTGGATTAGCCAAAAAAAAAAAAAATGCTACATGTAGCCGCACTATTCAGGAGAGCCATTTTATTTTCTCCTACTATTTATCTTCTACATCTCTCTCCACATCTCTTTTTCCGAAATGTTAAAAAATAGGATCTTTAGGAAAACTATAATCTTTATAAAAAATAAAAATAAACAAAATTTAAATAATATAGATTAAAAAAAAAATAAATAATCCAATGTATGACTTCTTTTAAAACTCATTTGCTAAACTAGATAAAATGGGTTTTGATTAGCCATAAGTCATGTGTGATGCTTAAAATCAAAGTATATAACCATGCTTCACAACCGAGGTCAACAGCGGGCTACTTTAGCGAAACTATACATGATAGTAGTCATTTATCTTTTGGTTGTTCAACTCATCTATCACTAAGGACAAATTCATAATTGATAGAAAGAAAGCTTAATTTTTAAACCCAAATGTGTGTGTGGTATAAATATATACCTTTTACCCACCACCCCCTGTCAATATAGCCCCAGGAATTGATTCTCTCACCATCTGACAGTCTCGAACTACCAATTACTAACCAACCCCACAACCCCCATCGTTAGGGAATTTTGTTAAATCGGATGAAATAGTCTTTTTTTGGACATTAAATCTCATTAAATGAAGAAAGAAAAACCTCAAATAAAAAATATCAATATTAAAAACTACAAAACAAATAAAAAAAATTAAACTAAAAAAAATGAATAAATATAAAATTAGTCTATGTGGTTGGCCTAAATTACAAATTTCTTCATGCAGTATAAAAAAATTAGGAGAAAATATAAAAAAGCCTTCCAAACTACTAGCCGTTTTCGATTTAACCCCCCTAATGTTCCAAAAGTGGTAAAATAGCCCACAAACTACCAAACTATTGCATTTTGGCCACTTCATTAGTCAAAATCGTCAGTTTGGACGAAAACTGCAAAACGACATCATTTTGTTATGGGTAAGTTACTACAATGCCCTTTTATGAAAAAAAAAAATTGGAAAAAATATAAAAAAAACTTTCAAACTACCAGCCGTTTTCATTTTAACCCAGGGGCGGATCCAGGGGGGGTCGAGGGGGGGCATCCGCCCACCCTCAACTCCCAAAAATCCCCCCTAGTATGGTAAAATTTTTTTTTATGTCCTGATTATGCCCCTCTTACTCATGATTATGCCCCCTTCCTCAAGCTCTGGCCATTTTATGCTCCGTTGAAATTTGAAAATTTTTAAGAATTTGAATGTTGCAGTCTTGCAGAAAAATGAAATGTTGAAAGCTTGAAGATGATGAACAGTTCAGTTTTCAAATGCACTGTTTTTCATTTGACAATTTTGTACAGGTGCAGCCTGCTTTGGACTTTGGAGTAGAAAAAATAATATTATAAATTAATAAAATTATAGTATGTTGTCATTGACACAACACACAAGACAAAAAAAAATTATGCCTCCTGGGGATACGTGTAAGACAAGTCCAAGGCCATGGGCCAAGGGGGCAGGCCAGGCGTTAGGCCTGCCAGGCTGCAAATTCGGATCCGGATCTCCTTTAATTAGGGAAAAATTAAAAAGATTTCAATTGAAAAAAAATTGGAAATTCTCCAATTGTTAATCGTGACCCTTCATTTTAAATCTAATGGTCTATAAAATCATTTAAACCTCGGTAAAACAAAAGCCACCATTTAATGCCTAGGTTACCTACATTGAGAAAGATATATTCAAGACTATCAATAATGAAGAAATCATGAAGCGATTCCAATGTATGAAGACTCGTCGAGGACAATTGCCTTAGTGCTAGTCGTGACAAAACAAATTGTAAGTTATATTTACATGTTTTAGAACATAATTAAAATTTTTGTTGAATTATTCACTTATTCGGCTTGTTATATTTTTGTTAAACTTTATTTTTTGTATTCATTTAAAAAAATAAAAAAATAAAAAAATAAAAACCATGCCCCTCGTGGACGAATTTCCTGGGTCCGCCACTGTTTTAACCCCCTAATGTTCAAGAAGTGATAAAGTAGCCCCCAACAAAAAAAACATCGTTTTGCAGTTTTCGTCCAAACTGACGGTTTTGACTAATAGAGTGGCCAAAATACAATAATTTGGTAGTTTGGGGTGCTACTTTATCACTTTTGAAATATTAGGGGGCTAAATAGAAAACGGCTGAAAATTTGGAAGGCTTTTTTATATTTTTCCCAAAAAAATGATAGTAATTCAAAAGTTATCGGGTAGGCCAAAATAACAATTTAGTTCATGCAGTTAAATTCCGTCAAACACTTGACAAACTCCATTAGTTTGCCATGTCAACTCCAAAAAAAATGATGACATGTGTTACTCTCAATAAAAATATGTATATATTAAAAATATAAATATATAAAACTTATAAACTAGTCTTTTTTTTTAAAAAAAAAAAAAGGGGGGGGGGTGTGATGGCCAATAAAAAAAATCAGAACTCAAAATTTATAAACCAAATAAGAAATTAAAACAAAATATATATATATATATATATATATATATATATATATAAAACTTATGAATTAATTTTATTTTTTTTAAAAAAAAGGAAGGGTGGCTGCCAGTTCGGAGGGGGTGGCCACCAAGTCATCCCCAAAGGTGGCTAGGGGCCAAATCTAGTTGAGAGTGACACGCGGCCAACTCCATGGCCTAGAGATTTTTCTAATAAAATAATTATTTAATTTTAAACTCTTCGATTTTGAGTAATATGAGTATTTCTTAATGGAATACGTGGACTCTGGCATCTGTTCCCTTTGTCTTTCCAAACACGCAAGGCGTCTTTCTAGATGTGCAAGGCTTCAAGGGGGTGTTTGGCAAATGGGATGGCCTAAACACTGTAGTTGATGTAGATTGATGTGAAGAAAAGTAAGAATGTTTGGTATAAAAAAAAAATGAAAAAGTGGTATGAAAAAGTGAAAAAGTTTTATTTTGTAGTAATTTTTTTATTTGAATAATAATAAAAAGTAAATGATTTGATATGAAAAGTGAAAAAGTTAGAATGTTTTGATGTTGACTTTTTTGGGAAATGGTGATGAACAGTGTTTGAGCCAACCCCATCCCCATTACCAAACAAAGCCAAGTCTTTCACGTGCCTTCATAATCTAAACACGTCCCAATCGTGATGGCCTTTTAAGATTACTTGCGGCCACCCTTTTCTTTGCCTTTTCTTTCAGATTATGCTGTGACTCTTCTTCTGAAGACCATTCCTCTTCGGACATAAATTATTCTGTCATATCTTGGAGAATGCATGCAACTTGGATTGGCTAAAAACATTCAGGAGATTCTGGATTATATTTTGGAGACAAATTAAATCATGCAATTCTGTAGCCCTTCTTTGACTCTTCTACACTCGATCTCATTCGCTTCTCAATCCTATTTTTGTTAGGAAATTAATCATATTTTTCAAGACTCGTAAAATGTGGAAAAATAAAAAGAATGTGAAATAACAAAAATAAATAATCACACACGACATAAAGATTTAAGTGATTCGGTTTAATAAGCCTACATCCACTAGTAGAGACGACCCAGAAAAAATTCATTATCAAAAGATAGAGTATAAAAATAGTAGCGAAAAAATTACTCAGATCTCAAAACTCTAATACACTCAAATCTCACTATTACACAAGAAAGATTATTCTCAAAATATAATACAAAAGACAGATATACAAACTCTTCTTTTATTGGAAGAAATGGCGGCTTATTTCTATTTTTTTCTCTCACTCTCAGCACATTTTCTTCTAATCACTTATTTTTTGCTCCCAAAAAACCACCAAGAGGAAAAAACACTCTTGCTATCCTTGCACACACTTTCTCCGATTCTCTCTTTTTCTCCACCCTTACCCTTAGGTGCTCACATATATTCACGATTTGACACACCCTCCGTTTTATGTTTCGTTGGTGCTTGAGTTTTGCACTTGTGCGGCTTGCTACCACCGCACTCCTTTTAAGCACACAAAACAAGAGAACCAAAGCATGCTTTTATAAGCATAGAGGTCAGTTGCTGTAGGTAAGGTCCGTAAGGAATCCAAATCCAATTTGAACAACAAAGTCCAATACAAGTCAATAAAGGACTACAAACCCAAGTAGTAGTCGTAGAAGAGCCTCCAACACCCATAAGGAAAAGTAAAAGGTACACGCCTGCCGTGGCTGATTCAACCATTTTATATTGGAGGTCCCGTTATAATTTTTTTAACATCTTAAAAAAAATTTTCACCTTAAAAATTTGATAATTCACATAATATATGCATCCAACAAAATATCTATAAAAGTTTCAAATATGTGCTCAAATTGATATATTAAAAATATAACATATCGACACTATATTAAAAAGACAGAAATACAAAGAAAAAAAATGTTTAGAACTGCACTTTACGAAGAGACTAGAGAGTCTGAGAGAGAGCGTCTTAGAGAATTTTTTTTTTTTTTTTTCAGTGCACAAAAAGGGTTGCAATGGGTTACATTACCGTGGATTAAATGAGAATGCGGTAGAATGGTTACTGTATCTTGGGTAATGGGTAAATAAAATAGTAAAAATAAGTTATTTTTTTATTTTATTATTTTTTATTTTGAAGATGCTTTGAGTTAAAAACAAATTAAATTAAATTAAATGTGGCTCTGCCACTGCACGCTGGGCCCACCATATTGATGGGTGGCAAGTAAGTCACACCTAACAATTTTTTCTCCATTCACAGCAGTTGATAAATCTGCTATGAAAATGTTGATAGATAACGACCCGGCAACCTGTCTTCTGACAAAAGAAATCAAGTGCAAGGAATATCTACAAGGTGACCAAGAAAGTTCAACAACTCCTCATTCAATCCAACACCATCTGCTCGTCTCTCTTTCCATTTTTCTAGTTATCATCCCCCATGGAGGAGCGTAAACACCAACAGCCTCTCCTACTATGCTTTCTGCTGCCCTTTTTCCTCTTCTTCCAATCCATATCGGCTGTTGATTTCGTCTTCAATGGTTTCAACTCCTTCGATATGTTACTCTATGGCCTGGCCGACGTTGAATCTCGTATTCTAATGCTCACTAACAGAACTTATTACTCAATCGGCCGGGCAATTTACCCAGAAAAGATCCCCGCTAAAAACCCAAACTCTTCTTATGTGTATCCTTTCTCAACTTCTTTCATCTTCTCTATGGTTTCTTACAAGAATAATCCTCCCGCTAGGCATGGCATAGCTTTCATGTTTGTGCCCGTTAAGGGCATCGAAGGCGCGCACCCAGCTAATTATCTAGGCCTTCTCAACTTCACCAACAATGGGAATCCCAATAACCATGTCTTCGGTGTCGAGTTAGATGTGTTTAAGAACGTAGAATTCGATGACATAAGCGCCAACCATGTTGGAATCGACATAAACTCCCTCAAATCAAACGCATCACACGATGCCGGGTACTGGCCCGACAACCAAAGAAGCGACAACAGCAGCAACGCTGATGATGAGAAGTCATTCAAGGAATTGAAGCTCAACAGTGGTGAAAATTACCAAGTTTGGATTGATTATTCAGATTCTTTGATTAATGTTACTGTGGCTCTGGCAGGCATGAAAAGACCTCTGAAGCCTTTGTTGAATGCTTCTATTGACCTTTCTGAGGTGTTTGAGGATGAAATGTATGTTGGCTTTACTAGTGCTACCGGACAGTTAGTTGAAAGCCACAGGATTTTGGCTTGGAGCTTTAGTAATTCCAACTTTTCGTTAAGCCAAGAGTTGGTTACCACAGGTTTGCCATCTTTTGTTCTTCCAAAGGAGTCAATATTTCGATCAAAAGGGTTTATTGCAGGAATCACAGTGGGAGTTTTCTTCGTTGTCTGTCTTTCTGCTCTGTTTGCTCTGTTTTGGATCAAGAGGCAGCGAAGGAGAGCTAGGGAGAGAGAGGAAATGGAGGAATGGGAATTGGAGTATTGGCCACACAGAATGACTTACATCGAAATTGAGGCGGCCACAAGAGATTTCTCGGAAGAAAATGTGATTGGAACCGGAGGGAATGGGAAGGTCTATAAGGGTGTTTTAGCAGGAGGGGCAGAGATTGCAGTGAAATGCATTTCGCATGAAAATGATGGGATGAGAGAATTTTTGGCTGAAATTTCAAGCCTTGGAAGATTGAAGCATAGAAGTTTGGTGGGGTTGAGAGGGTGGTGCAAGAGAGAGAAGGGCAACTTCTTGTTAGTTTATGACTATATGGAAAATGGGAGTTTGGACAAGTGGGTGTTTGAATGTGATGACAGGATGATGTTGAGCTGTGAAGACAGGATAAGGATTTTGAAAGATGTAGCTTTTGCAGTCTTGTACTTACACGAGGGGTGGGAAGCCAAAGTCCTTCATAGGGACATTAAGGCTAGCAATGTGTTACTTGACAAGGATATGAATGGAAGGCTAGGGGATTTCGGATTAGCCCGAATGCACGACCATGGACAAATGCCTAACACGACAAGGGTGATTGGGACCGTTGGATATTTGGCGCCAGAAGTGATTAGAAGCGGACGGGCATCGGCTCAAACCGATGTGTTTGGATTTGGTGTCTTGATTTTAGAAGTCATGTGTGGGAGGAGGCCTATAGAGGTAGGGAAGCCAGCTTTGGTAGATTGGGCATGGCAATTGATGGTACAAGGGCAATTATTGAATGCTCTTGATGAGAGATTGAAGGCTAGAGGCGAGTTTGATGAGGAAGAAGTGGGCAGGGTGCTTCAGTTGGGCTTGTTGTGTGCTTACCCTGACCCAAGTTCCCGGCCAACAATGAGACAAGCAGTGAAAGTGTTGGAGGGGAACAATGAGGTTGAAAGTGAGGATATGGATGTATACTTGCTCCGAAAAATGAAACCCAGGGGTAGGTGGTCTGAGATTCCACGAGATTTTGTGTTTTCATCACACCCAACATTTGAAGATGTTAGTAATTGGACCTCAATATACCCACGGTGGAGTTGGTCCATATAAAACTAAGAGTTGTATCTCTTGAAATTAGTAACTTTCATAACCAAGAGTTGTGTCTTTTGGTTGTTTATAAATAACCAATGGGATGGAAGTTAAAACTACAGATTTATTTATTCATTTCAGAATCAGAAATTTTGAATCTCTTTCAATTCTCTCTTATATATATTCTCCATCAAAGAGCATTTAGGTTGTGGGCATATGTGTTTTGTTCTTGTAATAAAACACCACCGTCAAGTTCTTTCAAATCTGTACGTTAGAGACATCACTATAGATTGTAGAACACTTACCAAAGATCCTTATTTGTGAGCTCTAGAAGAAAGAAACACACATAGAACTTTATATTTTTTATGTTTATGTTTTACTCAACATTGGTATCAAAGCCAAGTTGAGTGTTTCTCATTGTATGTATGCATGTGTAAATGTTTTTCTATACATGAGAAATTGCAATGAAACCAAGTTTCTGATTCATATACCATTTTCGTTAATATATGGCCTTTAATGGTAAATTTCGAAATTGAATGAATTAGACCACCAAATTTATACATGTTGTACAAAACATTCGTATGAACATGCCCACAAAATTTGGTGATGATTGGATATGTATGTTGAGAGATATAACATTCTTAGTTGAAGAACATGATGAAACTTTGTTTTCATTGTAAGATAATTGTTTATCATCAAATGCGTTAATTTTTCATATGCTTAGATTATACTTGTCATAAGGTTTAATTTGACATATGGAATGCGAAAAACGGACCTATAATGAGGGAGATCTGAAGGATTTAAGTTTCAAGGCGAATATGAAAATAGGGCAACATTTGAGTTTTCAGAGGTTGAAGAAGGTCTGGTCAAATCTGTAAATAACCGTTTATAGATTTGGATCGTTGTAAAAGGACAATTTCATAATAAGCCTCAATACAACCAAATCCGTACAGTTATTTTTATTTGCATATTGCAAAAGAAGAAAAAATGAGCCTTTTGGTAGGAGGGTACTTTTTTTTTTTTTTTAATCAAATAGGGAAAGTGTTACAAGTGATCAAAATACCGAAATGGGGTGGGCTCTCCTACAATAGACCTGAACACATAAATTACAAGTGCAGGTAACAATAACAAAGTTGGAAATGGGCCAAATAATTAGCCTGGTCCTCTCAAAAGGGCTGCATAAAGTGGTTTTAAAGGCAAAAGGAGTACAAGAAGAGTTATAAACCTCATGAGGCTTACAAACCCTATTTACAAGTGTAAGAACTCCATGAGGTCCAAACCCATCTGCACTCCCAGCAAAGAACATCGACCACCCAAGGGAAGTCGATATAGGACAGGCACATGTAAGATCCAGATCTAGAACTACTGGAGAGAAAGTACTGTCTTCGGAAGAACTAGTCTCCACTAGAAAATTAAACAATACAAACAAAGGGAGACTAAAACCCACAAAACCCAAACAAAAAAACAGGAAATACATGGAAACAAAGAAAAATACAGAAAAGAAAAAACAAGTGAAAAAGCAACACAAAACCCAACAACCAGCAAGGGTGACAGTGATGGAGGAGGAGCGGACGTGCCGACGTGTGAGTACCACGCTCAGGCGCAAGGAGCTCATGCTCTGGCAGGTGTTGTGCAAAAGGCAGGTCTCATGGAGGCGAAGGTGAGCTTGAAGGCCGGTGGTGACGGTGGAGTGGTCTATTGCTCGGGGCATGATATCCACTCTCAGGTGCGTGGAGATCACGCTCCGACGCGTGCCGTGCTGGTGACAAATTAGGCAGTAGCGTTGGAAAGCTGGGAGGCCGGTGATGACGGTGGAATGACATGTGTAGGCTCGAGTCACCCTGAGGAGAGTAGATCGGGTTTTTAAAAAAACCCATCTAAAAATCAAAGAAGATCAGGGCTGCAACGTGGAGGACAGGGAGCGGCAAGCGGCCAAGTGGGGAAGGAGGTGAGCAACCCAGGGCAGTAGGGAAATGGACGAAAGAAAGAAAAAAAAAAAAAAAAAAACAAAAAAAGCAAAAACGCTATGTATTTGGGCGACAAAAAAAGGAAAAAACCAAGATAAAACAACACTGCAAAGTCAGATCTGAGAAGGAAAAAAGGGGGAGAGGAGGGCGGCCCTCCTCCCCCAAAAAGTCACACAAACGGTGGTGAAAGACCTCACAAGGAGGTAGTGTACTCTCAACCTAGAGAAAAAGGAGGAGCATCTCTCACTAAAATGCAAGAAGCATGATTTGGTAAGAGGGTACATGTTTTCAATGCAAAAAGACTAATAAAATTGACTTGCATTTTTCATTTTTTTGGGTTTCTAAATTCTAATGTCTTGTCATAGGAGAGCGTTTACACACATCAATGAGATCTTCCTCAATTTCAAAGGCAGGAGGGGTGCTAAAAGGTCACCTCCAATCTCCATTCGAACAAAAAGCTTGGTCCACGTGATTTTTCATCGAACAACTTGTTTTAGCCGCCTTGCTCTTTTTTTTTTTTTTTTTTTGTTTTATTTATTTATTTTTTGTAAGTATGCCGCCTTGCTTTCACCTTTCATAAAAAAAGACTTAGGCACCGTTTGGTTCGCGGATTAGACTTTTGGATTAGACTAGCTAACACTAGATATAGCTAGTCTTTTGTTTGGTAACACTCTATTCCTAAGAATAGTCTATTCTCATGGAATTACTAATTTCATACACACATGGTTAGCTAAGCCATTAAAAAATGAGTAGCTTATCTAATCCATTATTATGAGATTAAATTAACATGTAAAATTACCAAAAAAACCCTACTCTTCTCACACTCATGAGGCTCTCACGATCTCCATCTCTCTCCCCCTCTCTTCTCTTCGATCTCAGTTTTCTTGGTTATTTTGTTCTCTTTCTACTTCTTGGATTTTGTTTTTCTTTCTCTCTCAGTTTTTATTTTTTATTTTTTTATTTTTTTTTTAAATTTCTGCACCGTTTATTTTTCTTGATTCTATTCCTCCGTCTCTCTTTTTCTGTACCGTTTCTCTTTCTTTTAAAAAAAAAAATTTCTATACGGTCTATTTTTCTTGATTGAGTTTAATTATGTATAGTTGTTTATGTTTCGAAAAAAAAAAAAATCCTTAATAATATAAATTGTATTTGTATTATAAAGGTATTTTAAGAAATAAGATCACAACACGATTTCATTCACCAATATATTGCATTGTACTAAACGAATGAATATGATTAGCTAGTCTATTCTAGAGTTACAACCAAACAAAATAATAGGAATAGCTAATATATTCCACATTTTTCTATTCCTAGTGGTAGCTAATCCTTTTCCATTGAACTAGACAATCTGCGAACCAAACGAGACCTTAAGCTTGCACGGAGTGAAATACAGTGACAGAAAGAGACTTTTGCGTGTGAAAACACTGAGGGAGATTGGAGAGGTACAGTCGCACCGTCATGCTTTTTCTAACTTTTTCAAGTTGCGGCACAGAACTAAGAAAAAAACAAGGAGTTTTTTCTATTGTTTTCTTTTTCTTCGGTATCCTAAAATTTATTTTACAACATCTATCATGCTTGTTATAATAAGTAAGTGTGAAAATGCAAATGTGACTCAGTTATTAGCAATATTTGCATACATGGAGGGGGTCGAGAGGGGTTAAATGCCCCCCTGAACTCTCAAAAATTTTCCTTACACCAGTAGGATTTTTTTGGGATGCCCTAGGTTGCACACTCTCAATCATTCAGTAAGGGGCAAATCTTTCTCAAGAGAACCGGAATTCACAACTCATTATTCTGATTTTCTTTCAATTTAGGCATTTTAATAATTAGGTCAAGAGTCCAAGCGAATGTTGAAGAAGAAGAAGGTTGAAGACAAAGTGTGTGTGTGTGTGTGTGTTTTTTTTTTTTTTTTTTTCCAAAACGCATAGTTTAGGGTTCTGTTTTATTTACCAAAACAAATCGTTTTACAGTTTTACTTATGCAAGGAGCGTAAAATTTTTTTTTGGAAAAATCCTCTTAACCCCCTCAAACTATCACTCCAATGTCAATCTCCCCCCCAAATTATCAATTGCGACAATTTCCCCCCTCCCCCCCCTCCACCCACCTCCAAACTACCAAAACAATGACAATGTGTCCCCTAATTATAGCAAAATGACGAAATTATCCTAATAAAAATTTCAATAAGACAAACATATCCCTTAAAATTTGAAAAAAAAAACAATTAAATATATTTAAAATTTTAAATACAAATATTAAAAATATTTGGGGGTGGCCAGAATGGGAGTGGCAAGCCACCCCCATGGCCTAATGGCGGTGGTCCGACCACCATCCAGGGGTGGTCCGACACCCCTTTTTGCTTTTTATTTATTTTTAAATTTTTATTTTTTTTTTATAAATTTTTGTATTTTTGTTTTTAGGGTTTAGTATGGGTAATTTCGTCATTTTGTTAAAATTTGAGGTACATTGTCATTGTTTTGATAGTAGTTTGAGTAGTAAATTGTCATAATTGATAATTTAAGGAGAGATTATAATTATGGTGGTAATTTGAGGGGGTTAACATGACTTTACTTAATCAAGCTTTAATTAAGCATATCTGACACCTTTAAAAGGCTCTTTACTTTAAAGCTGGATTTTTTTTTTTTTTTTATTGTTTTTTTATGCAACGACTTTAAACCTATTGCCTAGGTATATATATTTAAAATTCTAGACCTTTGGTAATTTGCGAAATCCTTACCAACAACACTAGTAAATTAGAGATTTAGAGCATTTCACAAAAAATAAAAAAATAATAAAAATAAAAATCAGAGAATTAGAGTCTTGGAAATCATACCGAGGTTATTAGTTCTAATATTTCATCCCCTCTTGTTTGGACATATCAAAAAAAAATTTCTCAAAATTAGAAGCCGTTTAATAATTTAAAAATTCAACTATTTGCGATTTTTATATACAATATTTCTTTCTATTTAAGCCTTCAACAATGAAATTAATTTTCCCTACTTTTTCTTAAAAATATTCAGCTATGTAGTCAAACTTTTACATTGTTAAAAAGCGTTTACGTAACCAAATGAGAAATCCGTGGATGAATAATTGTCTAATCACATATATTAAGAATGATATATTCAAGATTATCAGGAATAAAAAAAAGATTACAACGATTTCGAAATATGAAGATTCGTTAGAGCCAATTGAATAAATTAACGCCAAGTAAGAAAAGTTAAATTGTAAGTTACATTTATATGTTTTAAACAATAACTAAATTTTGTTGAATCATTTTTATTTCATATATATATATATTATTTTTTTTTATATTTTTAAATTAATTTTGTTAGACTTTAATTTTTTTTAGAAAAAAAAAAAATCTTGATTCCCCTACACAAAAATCCTGGCTCCGCCACTGTCTGCATCTGTATCTGCATAATACGGCTATCACTTTTAGGTATTTGCATTGTGCGATTAGTATCTGCATCCACGCAATTATTACAGTTATTAAATGCGGTTATTATTCGTTATATGCATATGAGGTAATGAATGTTTTGCGCCTTGAAGTTGTAATTTGTGCTTCTAGTTGAACACTATTATTCAGATCACACTTATTAATCGTTTTGCCATAAATTACAAATCCACCCAAAAAAAAAAAAAAAAAAAAAAAATTCAACACACTATGAATCTAAATCAACCCTTCTACGGGTACAAATCATGAATCAATCAAATGTAAAATCTAAAGAAAATTGTATTGTAAGTAAAATATGACAAACTAATAAACTTCATTACTAACAAACTTCTAAACAAGAGAAAGAGATGCTTCAATAATTGAATTTAAAGCTTTAATATATATTATATATAAAGGGAATATATACACAATTATTAATTTTATCTGCATACTTTAAAATTACTATCCACATATGTATATGGGGATTGCATGTTCGAGCGATTATTATCTACCCGCACTTTCACCCTTAATCATAAGTAGTACTTGAAAACCTAATATCCATAAAAAATAAAAAAATAAAATCAACATTCTAAGTGGTTATATATTGTATAGAAATATATAATAATAAAAAGAGAGCAGAAGTAGAGAAAGACACTTGACCATATATATATATATATATATATATATATATTATTGTTAATTTCTATATTCTCGTGCTTAGATAAATCAGAGGTGATGTCACTATTAGAATTCTACAAATTTCATTGACATAATGGCTAGTGTAAAAGATCACAAAAGTCTAACGGTGACGTTATTCAATTGAAACTTGAAATCTCCAATGGGTAGTTGATATAGTTTTTATAATCAAATGCATTTTCACGTCACCTTCTAGAACAATCACTTTTAGGAAGCTGATTAAAGGATAAACTAATGTAACAGGGACAAATAGGGCTCCATCGCGGATAATGGCTGAAATGTTTAAAAATAAGTGAAAAATAATGATTTTTTGCATGTAATTAATAACTTCTTCTATTTATTTATTTATTTAAGACGTTAACTTTTACACCAGCTCCTTTGTGCCCACCAATTAGAGTTGGACAGCTAAGATTATCACATCAAATCAAATGAGGTGAAAAACACCCAAATAAAACACCAACTCCTCCTTTTTCTCCTCTCCCTCTCTCTCTCTCTCTCTCTCACACTCTCTCCAGCGGCGCCGTGCATCCCAGAAAAATTATTCCTCAAACCCATCAAGCTAAGAACTGGATTTTTCTCCACACACTGGATTTTGGTGGGTTTCTCTCCTCAAATCGGCAAAGAACTTCTCCCGGTGCTCTCTCTTTCTCTCTCTCTCTCTCTCTTCGGCGGCAGTAGAGATTAACCGGAGCCCAACCTGACGCCGAAGCCCAACCCGACGCCGAAACCCAACCTCTCTCTAAAAAGACGCTGGATCCCAACCTGAGGCCGGAGACCAGACCTCTCCGGTGCCCCATCTCTCTCTCTCTCTCTCTCTCTCTCTCTCCGGTGACAGCTAAGATGCCGACTCCAATTCTCCTTCTCACCAGCGAAGAAAAAAAATCTTGTTTTAGTGTCAAATAATTGCTTAAATGTCTGATTTTTTTTTTTTTTTTTTTTAAACATTATAAATTGCTTCTTTAAACTAAGATGATTAGTGACCAAATAATTACAAGCTACTTTGAGGTTGTGTTGGCAGCACATTGTAATTCTTCCAATTGAAGCAATGGACAGAAGAGACATTGAAGTTCTGATTGTTTTCAAAATATTTAGTTGATCTAAATGGCAGGGCATAAGCGTCCAAACAAGAATATGTCAAATTAATCTTGTGGTGTCCCTCGGCAATATTGATGTTAAAAAACGTTGATGTTCAAAAAACCAATCAGATGTAGCCACATTGAACTACATACAACCATATATTGTGTCTTAAACCTCACAAAAAATATAAAACTACACAAATCACAAAAAGTATCTTGTGTATGACAACCTCACAAAAAATACTACACCATGCAAATCACAATAACTTCAAGGAGTTCCATATGCGTTGATGTTATTTGTATCAATATCAATTGTAGTAGATGAATATCCAAGATCTTGAGACATGGCAAATGTAGTGGTAGAGGGATACGCAAATGTAGTGGTAGATGGGTACTCCATAGTTGGCAAAGAGCACTGTAAATAATTCATAAATAAATAAAATTAGAAAATGGACAAAAATGAACTTGATGGAGGATATGTTATAAAAATTAAAAAAAAAAAAAAGAAAAAAAAAAAAGAAGAAGAAGGTACCTTTACTAAACTTTGTTCATCTATCAAACCCAAGTTAGTTGGCCTCAAATTGGTATTCAAAATATCCCCTATAGAAAATAAGATTTTCCTTAAATCAAAATGCATTCTCTTGTAAATTATTGTAAATAAAAAAAGATTATAAGAATACCATGCTTGCTTATGTGAAGGACAATTGGTTCTCACATGCCCAGTCTTCTTGCAAATGGAACATGTCATTTTCTTGATTGCTTGATTTTATTTTGGATTTTTTTGTCTTAAAGATTTGGGTTTTCCTCTATAACTAACATGCAGAAAATCTTGCAAAGTGAATGAAAGGTTTGATAGTACTTGGCTGTTGAAGACATGACCCTCAACACTTCCTACATCAGCATCATCCATATCTTTATAACAATCATCATCCATTATCAGATGCTCGTGATGCTGCTTTTGTAAACTAATGCTAAAATGATCATATTTTATTTTCGATTGGCACCCCACTTCTACAACTTCATAAATTTGCAACATTAACCTATTTCTCATCAAGGTGGAAGAATTTTGTGTTTCTACTTGCATATCATCATTAGAAATGCCATGTATAATGTAACTCATGGCATTGATCGTTTATCTCTCTAAAACATAATGTTGGGGAATAGTGTCCACCAGAGATTTCTTCACAAAAATTTGAAGAATGTGTCTACATAGAACTCCAACAAATTCAAACTTGTAACATGTACAAGTTGCTTTCTTCTCAAGAAATTCAAATGCAACTTCATAAAATGGATTTTCTCTCCCATGAAGGGCCACCTTATATATCTTCACTCCTCCTTCTTCCCGATGTTCAGATGAGTAGTAATTTTGACTATTAAATAGCTCTTCTTGAAACATCAAAAAAGACTCCCTTGTGTAAACCTTTGCCGCCTCTACTTCTATCTTGTAACATGTTTTCAAAATTGGTTTAGAAGTTTTTGTCTTGATATCTCTTTCTTTCTCTTTAAAATAACGTGCATCTAAGGCTTTTTCATATTAATAAACAAAGTCACTCACCATTGTGCTTGAACGAACATAATTTTTTTTTAAAATTATTCGTACTCTCACTCCGTTGAGTTGTAGACATGCTGGCGCAAAATGTGGTTCGCAAGTAAGCCGACATCCATTTTTCACGCCGCATATAAAGTTTTTTCAACCAATCATTCTCTCCCAACTCATACTTGCCTACAATTTCACTCCATTCCACCTCAAATTCTTCAATTGTGAGTGTATTATGAATGCAATGCTGAAAGTCTCTTTGAAAAGAAGGATATTTATTATATATATGCGTCAAATGTTCTGGAACCTTTTGTAAAATATGCCATAAACACAATCTATGAGTGGTATTTGGTAGTACCTTTGCAATTATTTTGCCCATAGCCTTGTAATGATAATTGTAGAGGAAGCACGTCCAAGCATTGTCTCAAGCCATGTTTTCAATAACCACGTATAAGATTCAACCGTTTCATTTACAAGCAAAGCACATCCAAACATCATAGATTGATGATGATGGTTAACTCTAGTAAAAGGAACAAAAGGCATCTTATAACAATTTGTCAAATAGGTAGCATCAAAAGTAACATCTCCAAAATATTGGTATGCAGCTCGTGATCTAGCATCTTCCCAAAAACAATTGCCCATGCATCCATTTTCATCAACTTGGATTGCGTAAACAAAACCTGGATTTTTGTTTTGTTTCTCAAGAAAAAAATTGTACATTCTTTATGCATATCCTTCTCCAAAAAGAACCTTTCTTCTATTGCCCAAATAATTTTGCACATCTTTAAGAATACAACCAACATTATGGTTACCACCGGATTCTTCACTCAACACTTACATTATTTTTCTTGGAGGTACACCGGATTTATTAAGTGTATCGATAAGACTTTTTTGGGCACGTGTTACCACTCTATGTCCACGAAGCATGTAACATCCCCAACCCGTTAAGGCTGAGTTTGCCAATTTTCTTCTTTTACAACAAAAGTTTTTGCAAAGATCTATAAGATCTATTAGAGTACTTGATTTTAAGTGATACAATCAATGTATAAAACATTTTTCAAGAGATTTTATTACAAACGAAATTAAGAAACATTAAACTTTAGTTGTGGAATATCATATTATTATAATAACTGTTATGAAAAGACCTTGAAAGTTAATAATTATTCCCGCCCCCCATTCTGGCCTCCTATTCCAGCGTCCTTTCTACCTGAAAACAAGAAATAAAACTGAATGAGCCAAAAGGGGCCCAACAAGTAAAATCCACAACCATAAATAGTTTTACTCATTGTTCTCAGTTTTGAAAATCGTTTTCACAAATAAATATACATCCAGCCATAATAATACATGTAGGTACGGTTGCATCTCCTGTAGCATATACGTACTATTACATCTAGTAATAAATCATCGTCATAAATCATCTTTATAAATCATCATTATAATGCATCGTTATAAATCATCATTGTAAATCATCATAGTATATCATCGTTGAAATTATATTATTATTTTCTCATATTAAGGTTCATGTACATTGTTACCCTTGTGTACGAGGGTTGCAGGTCCTTGTGACTATGGCATTGAACTGTGGCCTCAGCCATACCCGACCGTCAATTAACTCTTTCTTGGTGCACTCAACGGTCATGTTGATGGAATACCACCTTCTTGCATAGCCTCCTTCAGTGGTTTCGCCTCCATCCTAGTATCGGTGCCAAACTCCTCTCATCCTTACTTATCTTGGGGCCAAAAATACTATCCTCCATAAATGTGCCCTCATTTCATAAACATTTAACTCATTTCTTGTACTTTTCTTTGTACTTCTTTTGATGCATCTTAGGGCAACATGTATGAGGGTTTATCATCATTCTTCTTTCTTATAATCATCATCATTTCTCAACTTTCTTTTCTCAAAATGAAAACTTTTCCAAACATAAACTTGTTGTACTTAGAAAGTGTTTAAAGAAATAAAAACTTTCTAAATAATTCTTTTAGAAATCCTTCATGCATGCAATATATCTCCATGATAGGTAAATAAAATAATTATTAACTGTTTGATACAAGAATGAATAAATAACATGACATGAAGTAATTTTTGAAGGGGTAGTGAATTTACTTACTTCTAGACTGAAGCTAAAAAGTGGTTTGAAGGATATAGTTGCTCCAATCTGACTAACACCACTAGTATATCTTTTGAAACTAATTTCTCAAGTCCGTTCTCTCTCGTGTTCTTTATTTTTTGCAACGCTTTGTCTCGCCATTTCTTTCTCTATTTTGTGTAAACACTTTCAGAAAGAAGAAAGACCGAGTAGAAAACGGAAGAAGGAAGAATATGTGGAAGAGAAGGGAGAGGAGTGATGAAATTTGTGAAGGGGAAGAGCTCTATTTATAGGAAAAAAAAAAAAAACCAAATACTATTCTACCTTCCATTTACAATTCTACCCTCATTTTACTATTACATCTACCAATACTATTATACCTACATTTATCCATCTACAATTCTACCCTCATTTTACTATTTCATCTACCAACACTATTATACCTACATTTATCCATCTACAATTCTACCCTCATTTTACTATTCCATCTACCAACACTATTATACCTACCTTTATCCATCTACAATTCTACCCTCTCTTTACTATACCTATATTATTATACCTACTATTAACTATTCTACCTTCCCTTACTGTTCTACCTACCAATACAATTCTTCCTACCATTTACTATCCTATTATTTCACCAATTACCATTCTCTAATTACCACTCTTTGTAATACGATAAATTTCCCAAGAATTAAAATCATGGGCTAAAATGAATATCAAAATAACATCATCATCAAAATAATTTATTTAAATAACTTTGAAAATTCTAGGGCGCTACAAAGCAACCTTGCACTTCTAGGACTAAGGAGATCATGATTATGTTCAGTTTTGAACTTAGATACAATCCATTTCAATCCCACTTTTTTTAAACCCATAATTGCTTTACATCCTATCATTGTTTCAGCAGGCTCCGGGTTTGTATAGGTTTTCTCTTGATAACTTTTATGACGGAAGCCTTCTCTTGAACAAACATATTCTATCCCATTTACTGACATATCCTTAGCTAGTCGAGAATGACTTATTCGAATACTAAAACCATTCCGCCTTGCATACACATTATAACATGCACGAGCATCTTCTAATTCATCAAATTCCATATCAAGACATGGTTCCTTTGGACCATTAAATGAGGCAATACTTGCAATAGGTTGCTTCAAATAATTATGACCTTTTATCATTTCATTGTCAACATGCCCATCTTCAATAAAATCATCACAAAATGATATTTTATCAATTTCTTCGATATTAGTATTCATCCTAGAGATTCTGCCAAAGGTAACAACATTCTTCAATTATAATTACTAAAATCTCAACTTCATAAATTTTTTCTTATAAAAAAACGAAACTTAACAGCTTGCTTTTGATATCATAGCCAATAATCATATCCTACTAATACAACTGAAATGAGAATTCAAGGAAATTAAAATTAAAAAAAAAAAAAAAAAATCACACTGTATTCGGTGAGAGAGAAAACAGAGAAATATGAAAAATTACACTGTATTTGTGCAAATGAAAAATCACATTGTGAGAGACAAATAATTTCGGTGAGAGAAATTGTGTCGTGAGTGAGGGAGGAGAAAGCACTAGGCAGTAGAGAAATTTTTTTCTCTGCTGCCGGTGTGTGTCTATGAGAGTGAGAGTGAGAGTGAGAGAGAGGGGAGCACCAGAGAGGTCTGGGTTGGCAAGCTCTTGGCTGGGATGCACGGCGCCGCTGGAGAGAGAGAGAGAGGGAGAGGAGAAAAAGGAAGATTTTGTCTTTTGTGGATGATGTGAGTTGGTGTTTTAATCGAGTGTTTTTCACCTCATTTGATTTGGTGTGATAATCCTAGTTGTTCAATTCTAATTGGTGGGCACAAAGGAGCTCGTTTACACTAGCTCATTATAGAAGTTATCCTTTATAAAAACACTTACAATAGCTTAGTCATTTCTTACTTTTATCTAAAATAGATAAGCAAAACACTAAAAAACCTTATACATTGAAATATTATGCATTTCAAATGCAAAATACATTTTTTTAACAATTGTGATTAATTCACCGCTACATGTAGCGAACATTATTTACACATCCATCTCATTAATATACTATTAATATCTGTTGATAATAACTCATTCTAAATTATCTGTACGGTCAATCGTGTGTGTGTATATATATATAGACACAATTGTATTTAAGTCATGTGTTGGTGTGATATTTAAAATCGTAATATATCACCATGCTCGTTAGTGACGGCCTACTCTAGCAAAACTATACATGATAGTAGTTCTTTCTGTTTTGGCTGTTCGACTCATCTATAACTAAGGATAAAACCATAATTTTTATCGAGGGGAGACAAAACATGAATCAAGAGTCAAGTCTAATTTTGATAGAAAGAATGGTAAATATATTATAAATCTCTGAGTCAACGCGCCAAAACTGTAAAATCTCGAACTTTATTTATTTATTTATTTTTTTCGAATTTTACTCCCTTGGTCAATCAAAAATGCAAAAAAAAATCCATACTGTTAGATTTTCCCCTAAATGTTTAACTTTCGTCAGTCCCAAACTCAACGCACAATTTTGCCACGTCAGCATATTAATTTTTTTATTAATTTAATTTAAAAATTAAATAATTTTATTTTTGAAGGGGTGGTTGGTGTAACATTAAACTACTCAAGAAGAGAGAATAAAATGGAAATAAGGAAAGAGTGAGAAAGAAACTACTCCTTTATTGAATCAAATGGCCAATTCGAGATGACCAGCCTCCTACAAAGCATTTCGAGGATGTTTAAACTTCCAAAGTTCCTCCTTGAACAAATGACTCCAAAACTTCTTATTACATCTTCCTGCAGGCTATTTATAATTCCTTTCATGCTAACTACTACAACTAACAACAACTAACAACTTGCTAACTTCTACAACTAACTTCTTAACTACTTTAACCAACTACTCAATGGTATAGGAGGTTACAATAGAATGATCCATTAACCTAATATACCCATTACAGTCGGAAAGCCACCCCTAACTTCCAACCACCTCCGAAGGGGTTAGAGGTGGCAGGAAAGCCACCCTTAGGGGATAGGGGTGGCTTTCCGGCCACCCCGAACCCCCTGGGGGTGGCCAGAAAGCCTTAGTCCAATGGCCCTCAACAACATCAACAACGACGGAGGCCGAACTCAAAACGACAACTGTGTGCTTGTTTAGCTTTTCTGTCCATAGAGTAACAGAGGAGAGCTCCAAGTGAAGAGAAAAAATGTTAGAATTCACGGCGTTCATGATGCAGTACTCGTGGTGGCCACAACCCCACAGCGAGGAGCTCCTCCTTGCCGTGGAGGAGTCCATTCCAACCCCCCCCCCCCCCTCTTTTTTCCCCCTTAATCAAACATTTACCTTCTGGGTTTTGAAAGATTTACCAGAAATTGCATACCCAAGCAACAGTTCGTGATTTTTGTCATCATTCTAATATTAGAGTTCAGTGAAATTGGACAACTCGCTAGCATGATTTGCATTTGAAAGACAAGTTTTATTTAAACCAACGTTGTGTACGAAGTTACAATGTGAAAAATTGGAAATCGCTAGCATGATTTCCAGCCACCCCTAACACCGCCAACGTTAGGGGTGGCCGGAAAGCCACCCCCAACCCCTGGGGTGGCTTGTGAGCCATCTGTAAAGGTGGCTAGGGGCCAAATCTGGTTGGGAGTGACACGCGACCAATTCCATGGCCTAAAAATTTTCCTGATAAAATAATTATTCTGTTTCAAATTTCTCTATTTTCAGTAATACATGTTCTCTTTCTTAATGGAATACTCAATTCCAATTAGGCCATGTTTGGTTTGCGGAATGAGTATTCAGTTAGGAAAATGAATATGTATTATTGGAAATATAAAAATGTTGGAATTGAAAATTCTTTAATTTAGTAGCAACATATATTTTATAATTGGAATTGAATCAAAATTACTAAAAAATCCCATTTAATTTCTAATTTTTCCAAAATTCAAGTTTAAAAAAAAAAAAAAGAAAAAAAAGTTGAAGGTGTGGTGGTTTGCCTCCCACAGCAAGCATTGAGGGTGGTTGCGGCACCCTAGAGGACCTCGCCGTGGCCCTCTATGATAGATACTAGTATAACGTAGGATCTGTGTAAATTGTTCAGAAAAGATTTCTCCCGTTAGGGTGGAAATCCAGTGGAGAATAAGAGTGTTTAGAATGCAGAAAACCAGGAGAAAACTAAACAAAGATTTCACGTGAAAAATAGAATTGTGTTTCTGCATTCTTATGGAACTCTATAAATAGAGTCCCAATACAACTCTTGGTCAAGAGTTATTACTCTTGACCTGCTACCTCCACAGGAAGTAATTTTACTTTCCTGTAAAATCTACATGATCCGGTGTGGTGATGACCACACTAATAATAGTGTGATCATCCTTTATACCATCATCTCCCACTTGATCATACTATTATAATTAGTAATGAAACCTTAGTTGTACATGTTTATTTTTAGTATCACAAAAAAACATGTCAACTCCTTATCTGCCGTATATTCTAGGCAATTAACATTAATTATCCATAGTTAAGAATACAGTTCATACTCAATACTATAATTAATGATTTATTACATAATAACCATATGTAATTTGAATTGAAAATTTTTTTATTCAATTTCTTATCTCAAAGGTTACCCTATTTGAGATAAATAGTTATACTATCAGTATATAAAAAATAAAAATACATATCATTATTCATTCAGGCGTCCCTGAATTCTTCTGATCATGCTATTTTTACCATGTAGCCTTTTCATAAATTTTCCTTAATCCCATTTTTGCTACATGCTCTCTAAATTTATCTAGAGTTAACCCTTTGGTCATGGGATCAGCTACCATCTCTGTTGAGGGAATAAATTCTACTTTTACTTCACCTCTCTCCACTATATCTTGAATATAGTGATAACTTATGTCAATGTGTTTGCCTTTGGAACTTTCAGTTGCACTTTTTATTAAAGAGATGGCAGACTTATTATCGCAAAATACATTGATAGACCCATCTTGCATTCCAAGATGTAAACTTTTAATGAAACGTTTAATCCAAACAGCATTGCTTACCGCTGTGCTGCATGATATATACTCAGCTTCCATTGTGGATTTTGCAACACAATTTTGTTTCTTACTTAACCAAGAAACAACTGTTCCCCCGAATAAGAATATATAACCGCTCGTAGATTTTCTGTCATCTACATCTCCTGCAAAATCTGCGTCAGTGTATCCTGCAATGTTAAGATCTTCTAATCCAAAATATAAATCCATGTTTTTAGTTCCTTGCAGATACCTAAATATTCTTTTAACTGCTTGCCAATGCTCTTTTCCAGGATTAGATTGATATCTACTAACCAATCCTACAGCATGACAAATATCAGGTCTTGTGCTTGTCATAGCATACATAAGACTGCCCACAGCTTGAGCATAGGGGACAGTTTCCATTTCAAGAATTTTTGTTTGGTCTCGAGGACACATTGTTTTGCTCAAATGTTGACCTTTTGAAACAGGTGTACTTAGAGGTTTACTTTTATCCATATTAAACCTTTGAAGTACCTTTTCTATATATTTCTCTTGATCTAAGTATAATAATTTCGAGGTTCTATTCCTTGAAATTTTTATTCTCAAGACATAAGTTGCTTCACCCATGTCTTTCATTTCAAACTTAGATGCTAAGAAATTCTTTGTATTCTGAATCATTTTTTAGCAATTTCCAGTTAATAATATGTCATCTACATATAGTGATAATATAGTCAACTTATCATTGTCATAGTGAATGTAAACACAATGATCTAGTGGACTTACCTCGAAACCGATTTCCATGATAGTCTCATGAAATTTTAAGTACCATTGTCTTGAAGATTGCTTTAGCCTGTATAGTGACCTCTTCAATTTATAAACCTTTTCTTCATGTCCACTCACATTGAATCCTTCAAGTTGAACCATATAGATGTCTTCTTTTAATTCTCCGTTTATAAATGCTGTTTTTACATCTAATTGGTGCAATTCTAAATCCATCTTAGCTACTATGGACATGATTATTCTTACTGAGGTAAATTTTGCTACTGGTGAATAAGTATCAACAAAATCCACACCTAGTTGTTGAGTGAATCCTTTGGCTACCAGCCTAGCCTTGTACTTATCAAGACTTCCATCTGCTCTGAATTTCTTCTTCAGTAGCCACTTACATCCAATAGCTTTTCTTTGTTGAGGAAGATCCGTGAGTTCCCAGACGTCATTTTTGGAGTCTAGTTCATCATTCATTGCATCTATCCATTTGTCTGCATTATCACCTTGTATAGCTTCTTTGTAATTGGAAGGATCATCTTGAAGATTTATGTCATCTATACTTAATACATAATGATCTTTAAGTATGACAGATGGTTGTCTTTGTCTTTTAACTCTCCCACTGTTTTCATGATTAGGGATATTGAGATTCAAACTCCTTTTACTCCCACTGACCTGGAGAATTTTAATGTCTTCATGTGCAGATTCTTCATCTTCTGATTGTCTGATATCTTTCATAGGAGTGATATGATTTGAATTTTCTTGTGTAGATTGTTCGTCTTCTAACAGTCTGATATCTTTTATAGGATTTATTTGATCTGAATTTTCAAGAAAAACAGCTTCTCTGCTTTCTATTAATCCTTTTTCAGAATGGTAGAATCGATATCCACTACCATTCTCAACATATCCTATGAACTTGCATTCCCATGTTTTATCTTTTAATTTATCCCTTAAAGGTTTTGGGATAAGTACATAGGCTTTGCATCCCCATACTTTTATATTTTCTAAGTTGGGTTTCAGACCTGTCCAGACTTCATAAGGGGTTAAAAGTTTAGATTTTGTCTTAACCCTGTTGAGTATATAAGCTGCTATGGATAAGGCTTCTCCCCAAAATGAATAGACAAGTCAGCGAATGTCATCATTGACCTTGTCATTTCCATTAAAGTTCTATTTCTTCTTTCTGCAATACCATTTTGTTGAGGCTTATATGGCATTGTGTACAAATGTTTTATACCATTTTCTTTGCAGAAAGTATCCATAGCTTCATATTCTCCCCCCTATCATTATTCAAGGTTTTGATAGATCTTCCTAATATTTTTCTACCTCTAATTTGAAAATTTTGAATTTATCAATAGCTTCAAATTTATTTTTGATGAGGTAGATATATCCATACCTTGAATAATCATCGATGAAGGTAATAAAGTATTCCATTCCTCTATGTGTCTTAGTTCTGAATGGTCCGCAAATATCTGAGTGAATTACTTCTAATAATTCTGATGATTTCCAGTGTTTTGAAAAAGACTTGGTAGTCATTTTTCCTTTAATACATGATTCACATATATTAAAATCTCCAGAATTAGTATTAGGTAGTAATCCATTTTTGCTCATTCTTATCAATTTATTTATGTTAATATGGCCTAATCTTAAATGCCATAGATAAGAACTACTTTCAGACACATGTGTATAATATGAAATGGAAACTTTATTATCAACTTTAATGGAATACATATTGTCAACTCTTGTACCCTTTACATATGTGTTTCCTTTCCTAACATAGACCTTCCCAGATTTAAATTTTATCCCGTATCCCTTGTTATCTAATATAGGAACTGATATTAGATTTCTCCTGATACTAGGAACATACAAAACATCATGTAAGACAATAACTGAACCTTTGACAGAAATCTTACATTTTCCTTCTCCTAGCACGTCACTATAGGTGTTGTTGCCCATGTAAACTTTGTGCTCTCCAACAGCTTTTTCTTTGAAGTCCACAAAAAATTCCCTTTTGTTTGTGATGTGTCTAGTTGCTGCTGAATCTATCCACCAAGAGCTAGAAGTTGGTTCTGCCATCAATGCTTCAGTGATTGTCATTGCAATCTCCTTCTTTGCTTTGACGCCGTGGAGTTTTGGACAATTCTTTTTAAAGTGACCAATTTTTCCACATTTGAAACATGCTCCTTTTGCTTTGACTTTACTGTGTTGCTTACTTTTCCATTTTCTTTTGAATTTTTGTGGCTTGCTTCTGAATGTAAGAGGAGTTCGAACAGTCTGATTTGAGTTTTGAGCCATCATCAAATTGCTAAATGTTCCTTCTCGCCTTCGTCTTTTCATTCTCTCTTCTTCGACTACTAGTATTACTGGTAAAGAAATCATGGAGACTTCTTTTCCACTAAGTGTTAAAGAAGTCATCACATGTTCCCATGATAAAAGAAGGCCATTAAGTATGGTGGTTACCTGCATTTTGTCTGATACAGGATGACCAGCATTTGCAAGTTCCTTTGCAAGTAATTCCATTTGATTAACAAATTTGCCTACGTAGTCATTGTCATTTATACGTGTACAGTTGTATTTGTCTAATAACAACTATACATGTGTATCAGATCTTGGGCCATACTTTGCCTCCAGTGCATCCATCATTTCTTTAGCAGACTCATGACTTTCGAATAGAGGAATGATATTGCCTTTCATGTTGTGGAGAAGGGTGGCTCTCGCCAGTAAGTCAGCTTCCATCCATTTCTCATGTTTCTGTTTGGCTTCAATGTCATTTAGGTCAGCTGGATCGGGCTTCACAGATGTAAGGGTATATTGTGTTTTGTCCTGTATGAGTACATAAGTTATGTGTCGTTTCCACATTCTAAAATTCATTCCATTAAGACTTTCAAGTCTAGAAGCATCAATGCTATTTTTAATAGCCATTGTTAGAAAGTAGGTTTAACAACACAATAATAATAATAATATTTATTATTTTTCAGTACAATTTTTACAATTGTCTGAATAACTATACTAATTATTACAAGCTAAATAATTTGTCTGTGAGTCTAATTATTATTACAAACTAATATTGTCTGTAAAAATAAAAATAAGAACAATAAATAGTAATAACTTCAACTCAATAATCTTCAGGATAAGTCAGACATGCCTTGTATTTGTTCAGATGTCCCCTATAATATCCAAGAGATGGATTTGGTGGACTGACCCGTTCACCCGTCCTCTGAGGAGTGTAGCGTGTATGCCAGTAGGCCACGGGTCCCTGGGGCTCTACTCAATGGTCCTAACAATCCGTAAAGGATGTGGACCCCTTAGGCGCCTGTCAGATGAGATCTCCTTCCTAGCCAAATCAGGAACTGTGAATGCAACCTCCTTGTGTTGACTTGGAGCCAACCAGCAGGGTCGTATAAATTTTCGGTGTAAACTTCGATGATTTTGATTAGAAGTCTCACCTCTTTCCCAATTATTCCTAGGATAATGCTGAAAATTATTAAAATTATTGTAAATAGAACCTGTAGTATTGTAGCCCTTCGAATCAGCTTTCCAATGGTTTTTGAATGGACGAAATCGGGGCTGAAACGAGCCAGAACGGGCGAAATTAGTGAAATTGCTTTGAACTGGCCGGGTTTGATGAAACCGGGTTGCCTGAACCGGGTTGTCTGAAACCGGATTGCCTGAAACGCGGGTTAAATCCCGGGTCGAATTTAGGATATGGGGGGACAGTCGGGTTGGGTTTCAGTTGGCCGGATTGTGATGCAATGGGTCGAGATGCAACGGATCGGGTTTCATCGGGTCGGGCATCAGTGTTCGCGGGTTTCTGGTTTTTCTTGATCTGGGCTTGGGCTCGCAACACGGACTTTCGGGCCGTGTATTTCCACTTTAGGCCGAAGCGAAATGGTCGGCGAAGCGGGTCGAGTGCAGTCTTTAAGGCGTGCTCCAGAAGACGTGGAGCGGGTCGGTCGACCCGATCTTGTTCTGAAATGGTGTCGTTCCTATTTTGTGGAACGGCGTCGTGTTGATAACAGGCGCTGAAAGGCGCCTGTTTGTGGAGACGCGAAACGGCGTCGTTCTAGTTAGTCAGAACGGCGTCGTTTGAAAAGTAACTGAAGGAAGTTACCTGGGGCTGCTAGACGACGTCGTTTGGCGCAGGGGCTTTCTCAGTTTGTGAAATGGCGTCGTCTGAGATTGGGGCTTTTTCAGGATTTTTCAAGCCGTCATCTTCTTCCTCCAGATATACTGCTTTTTGCAAATTTTCTTCAGAATTTTCTTCCTCTGCTTGGTGATTTGAGTTTTTGGCTTCTGGAATTTCTTCTGGGTCTTCTTCTTCTGGATCCTCTTCTTCGGTTTCTTCTTCTTCTTCCCACAGAGCAGGATATGTGAAGAAATCGTCAGATGAAGACACACATGAATTTTCTTCCTTTTTCTCACTGTGTCCCGAAGGAAAATTCGCAGATGGAAAGGCATTATCAGAAACTTCAGGAGTATTATTTTGGGGAAAAATTTTCTCAGAATCATGTAAAGGTAGACTGAGAAATTGTTTCCAATATTTTTGTTCTAAAAAATAAGTTCTCCTTAAAGCACCAATATTACCTATATATTGTAATCCACGGACTGTGATTGTAAGTGGTTTTTCCTCTGGCTTTTGCAATGATTGATGCAAATTGTAGAAAGCCACAGAAGAGGCTAAACCGATGACTTGTCTGTGAATTGTCTGATAAATGTTAGACAAAAGTTGTTGAGGATCTTCAATTGTTTCTTCTGGTTCTTCAATCTTCTCTTGTTCTTCCATACTACTGTGCTCTGATACCACTGATAGATACTATAACGTAGGATCTATGTAAATTCTTCAGAAAAGATTTCTCCCGTTAGGGTGGAAATCCAGTGGAGAATAAGAGTGTTTAGAATGCAGAAAACCAGGAGAAAACTAAACAAAGATTTCACGTGAAAAATAGAATTGTGTTTCTGCATTCTCACGGAACTCTATAAATAGAGTCCCAATACAACTCTTAGTTAAGAGTTATTACTCTTGACCTGCTACCTCCACATGAAGTAATTTTACTTTCCTATAAAATCTACATGATCTGGTGTGGTGATGACCACACTAATAATAGTGTGATCATCCTTTATACCATCACTCTAGGGGTGGCCAAGACCACCCCTGGTGAGAGTCCGGGGTGGCCGATGGCACCAGAGGTGGCTGCATCACTACCGAAGGGTTTCACCAATCCACCACGAGAAGAATGACTATTTCATCAGAATAACTATTCCAGGAAATAGACATTCTGTTTGAAACAAATGAATAACTATTTATAGGTATAACTATTTTATTTCACGGGTCTATTCCAAGAACCAAACGGACCATAGTCTTAAAACCACGTTGAACTCCTGGACTGTCGCATCTTTTCCCTTTGTCCTTCCAAACACACAAACCATGTGCAAGGCTTCAAGTCTTCGGACGCCACTTGATTTTCGCACCATGTGGCGCCAATATGATGTCAAAGATAGATGGGCTTGATCTCAAATATAAATTTGACCGTTGGATCATATAAATAATGACATCGCTCCATAAATAATAAAATGTTTTGAACAATTAATGACGGTGCCACGTCGTTCCATTCGCCTTCATAATCTAAAGACACCCTTTTCCTTGCCTTCTCTTTCAAATTATGCCCTCATTCTGGATTGTATTTTGGAGAACATGGCATGCCAATAACCAATTACCAAGACAGATTAAACCATGCAATTCTGTAGCCCTTCTTTTACTCTTCTAAACTCGATCTCATTCTCTTCTCAATGCCATTTTTTCTCCATTCACTGCAGTTGATAAATCTGCTATGAAAATGTTGATAGATAACGACCCGGCAACCTACCTTGTGTCAAAAGAAATCAAATGCAATGAATATCTACAAGGTCATCACCAAGAAAGTTCAATAACTGTTCATCCAATCCAACACCATCTGCTCATCTCACTTTCCGTTTTTCTAGCTATCATCCCCCATGGATGAGCATAAACACCAACAGCCTTTCTGCTGCCCGTTTTCCTCTTCTTCCAATCCATATCGGCTGTTGATTTCGTCTTCAGTGGCTTCAACTCCTCCGATATGTTACTCTATGGCCTGGCCGACGTTGAATCTCGTATTCTAACGCTCACTAACAGAACATATTACTCAATCGGCCGGGCAATTTACCCAGACAAGATCCCCGCTAAAAACCCAAACTCTTCTTATGTGGATCCTTTCTCAACTTCTTTCATCTTCTCTTTGGTTCCTTACAAGAATAATCCTTCTTCTAGGCATGGCATAGTTTCCATGTTTGTGCCCGTTAAGGACATCGAAGGCGCGGACCCAGCTAATTATCTAGGCCTTCTCAACTTCACTAACAATGGGAATCCCAATAACCATGTCTTTGGTGTCGAGTTTGATGTGTTTAAGAACGAAGAATTCGATGACATAAGCGCCAACCATGTTGGAATCGACATGAACTCCCTCAAATCAAACGCGTCACACGATGCTGGGCACTGGCCCGACAACAGCAGCGATGCTGATGATGACAAGTCATTCAAGGAATTGAAGCTCAACAGCGGTGAAAATTACCAAGTTTGGATTGACTATTCAGATTCTTTGATTCATGTTACTGTGGCTCTGGCAGGCATGAGAAGACCTCGGAAGCCTTTGTTAAATGCTTCTCTTGATCTTTCTGAGGTTTTTGAGGATGAAATGTATGTTGGCTTTACTAGTGCTACCGGACAGTTAATTCAAAGAAACAATATTTTAGCTTGGAGCTTTAGTAATTCCAACTTTTAGTTAAGCCAAGAGTTGGTTACCACCGGTTTGCCGTCGTTTGTTCTTCCAAAGGGTTCTATATTTCGATCCAAAGGGTTTATTTCAGGAATCACAGTGGGAGGTTTCTCCGGTGTCGGTCTTTGTACTCCGTTTGCTCTGTTTTTGATCAAGAGGAAGCGAAGGGGAGTACATGTTAGGGAGAGAGAGGAAATGGAAGAATGAGAATTGGAGTATTGGGCACACAGAATGAGTTATGAAGAAATTGAGGCGGCCACAGGAGATTTCTCAGAAGAAAATGTGATTGGAACTGGAGGGAATGGGAAGGTCTATAAGGGTGTTTTAGCAGGAGGGGCTGAGATTGCAGTGAAATGCATTTCGCATGAAAACGATGGGATGAGAGAATTTCTGGCTGAAATTTCAAGCCTTGGAAGAATGAAGCATAGAAGTTTGGTGGGGTTGAGAGGGTGATGCAAGAGAGACAAGGGAAACTTCTTTTTGGTTTATGACTATATGGAAAATGGGAGTTTGGACAAGTGGGTGTTTGAATGTAATGACAGGAGGATGTTGAGCTGTGAAGACAGGATAAAGATTTTAAAAGACGTAGCTTCAGCAGTCTTGTACTTACATGAGGGGTGGGAAGCCAAAGTCCTTCATAGGGACATTAAGGCCAGCAATGTGTTACTTGACAAGGATATGAATGGAAGGCTGGCGGATTTCGGATTAGCCCGAATGTACGACCATAGTCAAGTGCCTAACACGACAAGGGTGGTTGAGACCGTCGGATATTTGGCGCCGGAAGTGATTAGGAGCGGACGGGCATCAGCTCAAACTGATGTGTTTGGATTTGGTATCCTGATTTTAGAAGTAATGTGTGGGAGGAGGCCTATAGAGGAAGGGAAGCCACCATTGGTGGATTGGGCATGGCTATTGATGGTACAAGGGCAATTAATGAATGCCCTTGATGAGAGATTGAAGGGTAGAGGCGAGTTTGATGAAAAAGAAGTGGAGAGGGTGCTTCAGTTGGGCTTGTTGTGTGCGTACCCTGACCCAAGTTCCCGGCCAACCATGAGACAAGTAATGAAAGTGTTGGAGGGGAACAATGAGGTGGCGGAGGAGGTTGAAAGTGAGGATACGGATGCATATTTGCTCCATAAAATGAAATCCATTCCATTAAATTTTTGGTCTTCATCCATGCATCTCTCTTGGTCCAAAACTATGGTGGGGGGCAGGTGAATCTGCATCATGAATGGACAATTGAGTGTAATTTGTTGTATCATCTCAGAAGCAACAGAAGAAAAAAATGAGATTACAGAAAAAAAAAAAAAAAAAAAAAAAAAAAAAGGAGATTACATGCATAATGAAAGAGGGTCTAAATGTATTAGGGGTGTTGGCTTGTCTATATGACATGTCTTCTCTCTCTCTTTCTCTGTTTCTATGTATTAATGTATATGACATGTATATAAAAATACAAATGCAAATCGGTTATTAGCAATATCAGCAGCTATCACTTTTAGGTATCTGCATCTGCATCTACCTTGTGCGACTATTATCTAGATCCACACGATTATTACATTTATTAATGCGGTTATCATCCGTTATATGCATATGAGGTAATGAATGTTTTGCGCCTTGAAGTTGTAATTTGTGCTTCTAGTTGAACACTATTATTCAGATCACACTTATTAATCATTTTACCATAAATTACAAATCCAGCAAACCAAAAAAAATAATCAACACACTATGAATCTAAATCAACCCTCCCACAAGTACAAATCATGAATCAATTAAATGTAAAATATAAGGACAATTGTATTGTAAGTAAAATATGACAAACTAATAAGCTTCATTACTAACAAACTTCTAAGCAAGAGAAAGAGACACTTCAATAATTGAATTTAAAACTTTAATATATATTGTATATAAAAGGAATACATATACGATTATTAATTGTATCTGCATACCTTAAAATCGCTATCTATATTTGCATATACGGATACCAGATGTGATCGGTTTTTATCTACCCGCACTTTCACCATTAATCGTAAGTACTCAAAAACCTAACATTCATAAAATAATAATAATAATAATAATAATAAAAATTAAGTGGTTATATGATGAGTAGAAATATATAATATGAAAGAGAGAGTGGAAGTAAAGAAAGGCCGTTGAACATATCAAGGATATATCATTTTTTAAAAAACAAAATTTGTAAATAGGATATATTATTGTTAATTTCTATATTCTCGTGCTTAGATAAATCAGAGGTGATGTCCCTATTAGAATTCTACAAAATTCATTGACATAATGGCTAGTGTAAAAGATCACAATAGTCTAAACGGTGACGTTATTCAATTGAAACTTGAAATCTCCAATTTGTAGTTGATATATAAAATAAAGGAAAATTACAGTTTATTCCTTCAAAGTTGACAGCGTTTTTCAATTCGAACATCAAAGTTTCAATTTTTGCAATCCATCCTCATAAAGTTTCAATTTTTTTCAATTCGACCAATATCATCCCAAAATTCTCATATTGTTCCTGATTTTTTTTTTTTTTTTAATGAAAACGAAAATAAATTTAGGGGTGTAAAAATGACCAGATGACCAAAGGGGTGGCTACAGCCAACACAAATTTTTTTTAAATTTTTTTTATAAAAAATAAAAATTAGGGGCAATATGAGAAGTTTTGGATAAAATTGATCAAATTGCAAAAATTTGGAACTTTGGGAGGGTGGATTGCAAAAATTGAAACTTTAGTGTTCGAATTGAAAAACGCTGTCAACTTTGAAGGGGTAAACTGTAATTTTTCCATAAAATATATAGAAGGAATTATTAATTACCTGCAAAAAAAAAAAAAATCATTATTTTTCACTTATTTTTAAATATTCCAGCCTGTATCCGCAATCAAGCCCTATCTGTCCCCATTACATTAGTTTATCCTAAAAGTGATTGTTCTATAAGGTGACATGAAAATGCATTTGATTATAAGAGTAATCACAATGGCTCAGTTATTTCTTACTTTTATCTAAAATAGATAAGTATAACACTAAAAAAATCATCTATATTAGAATATTATGTATCTTAAATGCAAAATACATTTTTTTAGCATTTGTGAACAATTCACCGCTACATGTAGCTGACACTATTTACACATCCATCTTATTAATATTCCCTACATCGCTCTTTTCTAAAGATTTTCTCTTCCATATTGCTATTTTTTCAAAATTTTCTTATACTATTTCTCTCTTGACATCTCTTTTTTTTTACAAAATTGAAAAATAAGATCTTTAGAAAAATTATGCTTATTAAAAAATAAAATTTAAATAATATAAATAAAAAAAAAAAACAAAAAAGATAATTAGGTGTATAGTGTGTTTTAAAATTCATCAAATAAATTAAATAAAGTAAGTTTTAACTACTCATTTTGCATATATATATATATATATATATATATATATATAAACCAATGTGAATACTTTAAGATGTACAAATTTTAAATTAAGTTAGAGAAGGAGATATCCTAGTTACATTATATTTAACATTCATCCAATAATGTTGAAGTTTTTTTATTATATATTTAATAAGATTAAATCTAGAAGTTATTTAGGAGTATAATATTAAACAATTATAAAATAAAAATTTAATATTTAATATTCCCGACAAAAAAGCTGTCCTCATAAGATGGTCGTGCTCAACTAAGCACTAAATTATTAACAAAAAAAATAAAAATACATGACGTATGTGTTTGAAAAGTAAATAATATCTAAATGGTGGAGATATTTCTATTCATCCATTAAGATTGCCCCTTAAATATCTGTTGATAATAACTCATTCTAACTTATCTGTACGGTCAGTCGTTCAATAATTGTGTTACAGTCACAACTTAAACTTAATTTTGATTCAATTTTTAGATTAAATTTTTCTTTCTCTCTAATTTAAGGTTTTTTCTCTTCTTCACAAGCAGTTTGTTTTAAAAAAAAAAAAAATTAAGAGAAAAGTTGAACTAAAGTTAAATTTAAGTTGTGTCTTTATAATTTTTCTCAATGAATATGCTAATAAAAGTCGAAGGGAGATTGGGTGGATGTAAACTTTGCCTAATAATACGAAGAAAAATTGGTCTAAGAAGAAACAACAAAACATGTTGCTACAAACAACCAAAGCTCATTCTAGAGTTGTCGACACATGCCATGCCAACACGAAACCACGTACTTCTGTAGCCTTCCTCGACTCTTCTTCTCAAGTGTAAATTAGAGGTGTCGACCAGTCCATTTTTTTAATTTTTGGCCAAAATTTGGGATTAGAATTGGGGTACCTGCTCTTGGTTTTGGGCAACCGGAACCGGGAACCACGTCCCAGTAAACCGGGGTTCCGGTTACCGGTTGGAACGGTAATCGGTTTTTTTAAGAAAATTGTTTTTTTAGCTTATTTTAAGTATTAAGCCTAAAATAAGCCCATTTTTTCATACAGCTGGCCCATTTTTTAAAAAATCTATAAGTCTTTTTGTCCAAATTAATTGGGCTTTGTTGTGATTGTAATAATTAAAACAAAAAAAAAAAAAACCCAAAAATCCTAAAAAATTAATGTTTTTGCCAATATGGGCTTTAGAAATAAAAATTCAATTTTTTTAAAATGCCCTAAAAGTTATTTTAAATTAGTTACATATAAAAAACATTAAAACAATAAAAACAAATATTTAAACAAACCAACCTGCACAAGAAATACCCCCTTACTACAACAATTCAAAACCCAAAAAAAAAAAATAAAACAAACATTTAAATAATTTACCAACCAAAAAAAAAACCTCTTACAATAAAAATATTTCATAAATATAAATATATAAATAGTTCCTAAATTTTTTTAATATATATATATATATATAAGAGGTACACTGTTCCGGTAACCCGATACAGAACCTAAGTACCCAATTTCTAATTTTTCTCAACTGAAACTGAAACCAA
The DNA here is from genome assembly GCF_965113065.1 of Corylus avellana. NCBI lineage: Eukaryota > Viridiplantae > Streptophyta > Magnoliopsida > Fagales > Betulaceae > Corylus > Corylus avellana. The sequence continues at coordinate 41,799,760 of NC_142490.1, read as the reverse complement.
AGCCCCGATTTTCCAATTTTTCGTTCGATTTTCTGATAATTTTTGACACCCTAGTGTAAACTTCAAGACACCTATCCCAGCTTCTCTGATGCTTATCTCGACTAGCGTGCAGCTATGCCAACCACTTGACTTTCCCCTTTTGACAAAAAAATAAAAAAATAAACGCATGTTTTAACTTGAGATGTTTTATTTGTAGTTACCACCTTCTACAACTCTCCAGCTCTAGATCGATGTTTTTCAGAAATAGGGTCACGTTTGGGAAAGTAACCAAAAGGTGCCAGTTTTGCCACTTGATAGATTATCTTCTATGAAAATGTTGGTTGATTCACACCTACCGGCTACCAGGCCACCTGCCTTATGAGTCATTGAGTCTCTGACCAACAAAAAAAAATATCCAACGAATTTCTGAAAGTTGACCAAACTCGATCTCATTCTCCTCTCAATGCCATTTTTGTCTCCATTCACTGCAGTTGATAACTCTGCTATGAAAATGTCGATAGATAACGATCCGGCAAACTGTCTTGTGACAAAAGAAATCAAATGCAATGAATATCTACAAGGTAACCAAGAAAGTTCAATAACTCCTCATCCAATCCAACACCATCTGCTCATCTCTCTTTCCATTTTTCTAGCTATCATCCCCCATGGAGGAGCATAAACACCAACAGCCTCTCCTACTATGCTTTCTGCTGCCCGTATTCCTCTTCTTCCAATCCATATCGGCTGTTGATTTCGTCTTCAATGGCTTCAACTCCTCCGATATGTTACTCTATGGCCTGGCCGACGTTGAATCTCGTATTCTAACGCTCACTAACAAAACATGTTACTCAATCGGCCGGGCAATTTACCCAGAAAAGATCCCCACTAAAAACCCAAACTCTTCTTATGTGTATCCTTTCTCAACTTCTTTCATCTTCTCTTTGGTTACTTACAAGAATAATCCTCCTGCTAGGCATGGCATAGCTTTCATGTTTGTGCCCGTTAAGGGCATCGAAGGCGCGAACCCAGCTAATTATCTAGGCCTTCTCAACTACACCAACAATGGGAATCCCAATAACCATGTCTTCGGTGTCGAGTTTGATGTGTTTAAGAACGAAGAATTCGATGACATAAGCGCCAACCATGTTGGAATCGACATGAACTCCCTCAAATCAAATGCATCACACGATGCCGGCTACTGGCCCGACAACCAAAGAAGCGACAACAGCAGCAACGCTGATGATGAGAAGTCATTCAAGGAATTGAAGCTCAACAGTGGTGAAAATTACCAAGTTTGGATTGATTATTCAGATTCTTTGATTAATGTTACTGTGGCTCTGGCAGGCATGAAAAGACCTCGGAAGCCTTTGTTGAATGCTTCTATTGACCTTTCTGAGGTTTTTGAGGATGAAATGTATGTTGGCTTTACTAGTGCTACCGGACAGTTAGTTGAAAGCCTCAAGATTTTGGCTTGGAGCTTTAGTAATTCCAACTTTTCGTTAAGCGAAAACTTGGTCACCACAGGTTTGCCGTCGTTTATTCTTCCAAAGGGTTCAATATTTCGATCCAAAGGGTTTATTGCAGGAATCACAGTGGGAGGTTTCTTTGGTGTCGGACTTTGTGGACTGTTTGCTCTGTTTTTGATCAAGAGGAAGCGAAGGGGAGTTAGGGAGAGAGAGGAAATGGAAGAATGGGAATTGGAGTATTGGCCACACAGAATGACTTATATAGAAATTGAGGCGGCCACAAGAGATTTCTCAAAAGAAAATGTGATCGGAACCGGAGAGAATGGGAAGGTCTATAAGGGTGTTTTAGCAGGAGGGGCCGAGATTGCAGTGAAATGCATTCCGCGTGAAAATGATGGGGTGAGAGAGTTTTTGGCTGAAATTTCAAGCCTTGGAAGATTGAAGCATAGAAGTTTGGTGGGGTTGAAAGGGTGGTGCAAGAGAGACAAGGGCAACATCTTTTTGGTTTATGAGTATATGGAAAATGGGAGTTTGGACAAATGGGCATTTGAATGTGATGACAGGAAGATGTTGAGCTGTGAAGACAGGATAAGGATTTTGAAAGATGTAGCTTTTGCAGTCTTGTACTTACATGAGGGGTGGGAAGCCAAAGTCCTTCATAGGGACATTAAGGCCAGCAATGTGTTACTTGACAAGGATATGAATGGAAGGCTAGGGGATTTCGGATTAGCCCGAATGCACGACCATGGACAAGTGCCTAACACCACAAGGGTGGTCGGGACCATTGGATATTTGGCGCCGGAAGTGATTAGAAGCGGACGGGCATCGGCTCAAACCGATGTGTTTGGATTTGGTGTCTTGATTTTAGAAGTCATGTGTGGGAGGAGGCCTATAGAGGTAGGGAAGCCAGCTTTGGTAGATTGGGCATGGCTATTAATGGTACAAGGGCAATTATTGAATGCTCTTGATGAGAGATTGAAGGCTAGAGGCGAGTTTGCTGAGGAAGAAGTGGGCAGGGTGCTTAACTTGGGCTTGTTGTGTGCTTACCCTGACCCAAGTTCCCGGCCAACAATGAGACAAGTAGTGAAAGTGTTGGAGGGGAACAATGAGGTTGAAAGTGAGGATATGGATGTATACTTGCTCCGAAAAATGAAACCCAAGGGTAGGTGGTCTGAGATTCCACGAGATTTTGGGCCTTCATCACACCCAACATTTGAAGATGTTAGTAATTGGACCTCAATATACCCACAGTGGAATTGATCCATATAAAACCAAGAATTGTATCTCTTGGAATTAGTAACTTTCATAACCAAGAGTTGTGTCGGTTGGTTGTTTATAAATTACCATTGGGATGGAAGTTAAAACTACAGATTTATTCATTCATTTCAAAATCAGAAATTATGAATCTCTCTCAATTCTCTCTCTTATATATTCTCTATCAAAGGGCATTTAGGTTGTAGGCATATGTTTTGTTCTTGTAATAAAACATCACCGTTGAGTTCTTTCAAATCTGTACGTGAGAGGCATCACTATAGATTGTAGAACACTTACCAAAGATCTTTATTTGTGAGTTATAGATGAAAGGTACACACATAGAACTCTATATTTTTTATGTTTATGTTTTACTCAACATTGGTATCAAAGCCAGGTTGAGTGTTTCTCATTGTCTGTATGACAATGTAAATGTTTTTCTATACATGAGAAATTGCAATGAAACCAAGTTTCTGATTCATATATCATTTTCGTTAATATATGGCCTTTAATGGCAAAGCTCGAAAATGAATGAATTAGACCACCAAATTTATACATGTTGTAGAGAACATTCATATAAACATGCCCACAAAATTTGGTGATGATTGGACGTGTATGTTGAGAGATATAACATTCTTAGTTGAAGAACATGAAACTTTGTTTTTATTGTCCTGATAATTGTTTATCATCAAATGCATTAATTTTTCAGATGGTTAGATTATACTTGTCATAAGGTTTAGTTTGACATATGGAGTGCGAAAAACGGACCTATAATGAGGGAGATCTGAAGGATTTAAGTTTCAAGGCAAATCTGAAATTAGGGCAACATTTGAGTTTTCAAAGGTTGAAGAAGGTCTGGTCAAATCTGTAAATAACCGTTTATTGATTTGGATCGTTGTACTTTTTCAGGAAGCGGCTCTGGCTTAATGGTCGAGTGATGCTCTTCACGAGTAAGTTGTGTTTCGATTCCCCACTCCCACGGTTTTGGTAATATTTTTGCTGAAATTGTTGGGCCACTGCGCCACGCGCCTTCAATAAAATAAAAAGGCAACAGGGCGTGTGGATAGAGTGGTGAACACCTTAACCAATAGGCTACTGGGATCCTTCTTAAATGAATTACCCTATGTTATTTGTAATACAATAATATATGTATAAAATGAATGAAAATTCATTTGTTGAAGAGATTGCATGTTAAATATTTTTTTTTGTACAGTATGTTTAAATATTGGCATGCATGTAAAATTGTTTGGGGTAGTAGTAATTTTTATGGATTTATTTTTATATAAGAATTGTATATCTAAATCCATAATTATTTCTTTGGAGAAATGAAATGCATGCTTACTCTTTTAAAATTTGTCGAGATAATTTTTAGAGCATGTGTAGCACCTAATATGAAGGCATTGAATTTATTCTTGGCACGATATTATTTATGTTTGTTGCCTAGAATTAGTTTAAATAGTGGGAGTTAGGTTGAGTTGAATTTATTTCTCCTCCCTTACGTGTTTTTGCGCAAAAATCAAATTAAACATGATAATGGGTATTTGTGGCGTGAGAGATGATTAAGAGCTTAGCGAATTTTCGATCCCGCAACTTGTGCTTAAATTATTTTATTTAATTTGGATTAACGCAGCAAAATTTTGTAAATGTGTTTACATATTAATAATATTCCTCTCGTTTTAAATGTAGTGAAAATGGCCTCTAAGAGTATTATTCCTGATTTAAATAAAGGAGAGAAATTGGATGGGGATAATTACGACATTTGGCATCGAAAGATCCGATATGTCTTGAACGAACAAGAGGTCTTAGAGACCATAACCCAATCCATGACTACACTTCAACGAGGGGACACTCCTCAACATCAACGCGATCTTAATGCCTATGAGAGTTGGCTCAAGAAAGATCGCTCTACGCGCTTCACATTTTTAAGCAGCATGAGCAATGATCTTATAGGCGAATTTGAAGAGTGTCAGACTGCCCATGACATGTGGGAAGCCCTCAAGTTGAGATATGGAGGCACTTCGGCTACTAGGCTGCGCGGATTAACAATGAAGTTTGACTCATACTCAATGTGCTATAACCATACAATGAAGCAGCATTTGAGAGTGATGTCTTCTATGATTCGCGAGCTTAAAGTCGCTGGAAACAATCTCACTGATGAACAACAGGTCCAAGCTGTCATTCGTTCTCTTCCAAAATCTTGGGAAAATATGAGCCAAAACATGACGCACAACGAAAATATTAAAACATTTGAGGATGTAGCGCGTCATCTTGAGCTAGAGGTTGAGCACCTAGAGGCTACTAAACCTGAAGCATTTGTTAATATGGCGGAATCTAGTTCGTGTATGGCATTTAGGCCCAAGCGCTGGAACCAGAGAAAAGATCTCATACAAGGAATGACTAGAAGACCTGCGCCTAAGAAGGCTAAATCCACCAAACACAGGAGAGGTAAGCGTGGTGGGAAGAAAGACAAATCTAAGTTGAACTGCTTCAATTGTGGCAACGAGCTTAAAGTCAATCGTAAATGCACTGAGCCGAAGAAGGTACTCCCTAATTTCATGTCTTGTGGTATTTATGTTACTAGTCATGTTATGGTTGTTGATTCTTCTTCTAAATGGAGTGTAGATTCAGTAGTTCCCGAACATGTAGAGAGAGAATGTATGGGGTACGTGGAGTATCGTCGCCTACCAGTTGGGAGCCGAAGATTATACATGGGGAACGGATCTAGTGTGGATGTACTAGGCATTGGTACTTACAAACTGGATTTGCGATGAGGGTGCACTTTGTTACTCCATGATGTCCTGTATGCTCCTGAAGCTCGGCGAAACTTCCTATCAGTTAATCAATTGCTTAGATTAGGGTTTGAGATTTATTTCAAGAATACAGGTGTAAAGATATTTTTAGATACACATTACTATGGTTGTGGCTTTGTTACTATTGGTTTTATGGTTTTGGACATCAATAATTTATATTATGATAATACAATTGCTTTGTTGACTTCTAGTGATAATGTTTATAATGATTCTATATTATGGCATGCTAGATTAAGCCATAAAAGGCAAGATAGAAAGAAAAGATTGGCTGGAGAAGGTCTTATAGACCCACTCGCTAAAATGTCATTGCCCACATGTGAACATTGTCTTATGGGAAAGTCAAAAAAGAAAACCATTTGGAAAAGCCACTAGGGCATCTTTCCCATTGCAATTAATTCACTCAGACATTTGTGGCCCAATGAATATGAGGGCAAGGCATGGTGGTTCCTACTTCATCACATTTATTGATGATTACACACGATATGGTCATGTCTACTTAATCTCCCATAAGTTTGAAGCTTTGAATTGCTTTAGGCGTTATATGATTTTGGTTGAGAACCAGTTAGACAAGAGTATCAAAGCTCTTAGAACTGACCGTGGACGCGAGTATCTATTTGAGCAATTTAAAGTGCTATGTTAAGGAAAATGAATCAAAAGGTAGTTAACGATGCCTCGTACGCCACAACAAAATAGTGTGGCGGAAAGGAGAAATTGAACTCTGCTAGAAATGATTAGGTCAATGATGGCACAAGCAAACCTACCAATATCCTATTGGGGAGATGCACCTATGACTGCAGCCTACATTCCTAATCGAGTGCCCTCAAAATCAGTATCTTCCACATCGTACGAGTTATGGACTAGTGAAAAGCCCAATTTGGATAACCTACGACCATGGGGTTCGACGGGTTTTGTTCATGATACTACCCATAAGTATGGGAAGTTAGGCCCTTGAGGAAAGAAGTGTATTTTTATAAGATACTCAGAACATTCTAAGGGCTACGTGTTGATAGGCGAACAACCCGATGGAAGAGTGATTGAAATAGAGTCACGAGATGTCGATTTCATTGAGAATTAATACCCTAGCAGGGGTGAGGTTAATAAAGATTTGGAACTCTATGAATTAGTGGATCAGGAGGGAGACGCTCCAAGTAGCCTAGTAGAGAATGAGGAAGAAATTTCCCAATCTCCTAGGGGCAGTGGGAGTGACTTGTCACCTAGTGAGAGCACACCACTAGAAGAGGATTCACAAGAACCTCAATTGCATAGAAGTGAACGTGAAAAAATCCCTCGACGACACTTTGAGATTTAAGGTGATGTTTTCATGGTTGCTCCGCAAGATGATGATGAGCTTAGGTCACACCATGAGACTATCTCATCTCCAGCTAGTAATGAGTGGATAAAAGCACTGAATGAAGAAATAGAGTCAATGAGGACTAACCAGGTCTGGGATTTGGTAAACCTTCCTCCAGGACCCAATGCCTTCGGAAACAAATGGGTCTTAAAGATCAAGCGTAAGGCGGATGGTTCAATTGAAAGGTATAAGGCACAGCTTGTAACGAAGGGTTACACCCAAAAGGAGGGTGTTGACTACGAGGAAACCTTCTCTCTAGTAGTTAGGTTTGCCTCCATTCGCACGATCCTTGCCATTGTCGCACATTTGGATTTAGAATTATACCAAATGGATGTTAAAACTGCTTTTCTGAACGGAAAACTAGATGAGGAAATATATATGGATCAACATATTGGTTTTGTAGCTAAAGGAAAGGAGCGCAAAGTTTGTCAATTCAAACGATCCATTTATGGTTTAAAACAATCATCTAGGCAATTGGTATCTAAGATTTCATCAAGCCATTATTTCTAATGGATTTAAGATCATTGAAGAAGATCATTGCATGTATGTGAAACGATCCAAAGGAACTTTTGTAATCCTTTCTTTGTATGTTGATGACATTTTATTGGCAGGAAATGATAAAAACATGATTGTGGTCACTAAAAGATGGTTGTCCTCTTCTTTTGAAATAAAGGACATGGGTGAAGCAGATTATAATCTTGGAGTTAAAATTTGGCTTTTGCTTAATCTTAAAAACCCATTTGTTTCTTACCACGTTCTGATGCAGAGGTCTGGGGCATAGGGACCAGGTCTGGTTGGATAACAAAGCATGAAATTCCAGACTCATGGCATCAACCCATTCGGGTGTAGTTGCTGCCTGGCGATAAGTGGAAGGTTCTGGAGGTAGAGTGAGTGCATGGTAGGCATGAAGAGGGTGTTTGACAGCTCGAAATAATTTAAAATCTGGAAAAGATTTTGGTTTGAGATTAACTGTTTGGGAACGAGTGATAATGTGATGGGTAGGGGCAGTCGGGGCGACGTGTAGTGAAGAGGATGGGACGTGAGGTGGGCTGGCTGGGGGGGAAGGTGTACACGCAAGAGGTGGATTTGAAGTGGCACCAGTATCTATGGCTGGGCTAGGAGGTGATGTCGCAAGGTGAAGAGGAGATGTATCTTGGTGCACAAAATCTGGGGCAGGAGAAGATGGACATGTAAGAGTGTGCGTTGACGTGGCAGCAATGTCTATGGCTGGGCTAGGAGGTGATGATGCAAGGTGAAAAGAAGATGTGTCTTGGGGCACGAATTTTGGAGCAGGAGATTGGACAATAGGTGGGCTGGATGTTGATCTAGGCAAGCTATCCTGCAGCGTAGAGGGATGGCTGGGCTCCAAGACTGCATGGTAGATGGAGGTGTCAAACTAGTCAAGTTTGGAGGTAGAGTAGGGCCTGACACATCAGTAGATGGGTAAGTAGAGACATGTGGTGCATGCAGAAAATTAGAAGGAATGGTCACAATGGAATTACCTTGGGGAGCCGTGGCTTTGCAGGATCCAAATGAGAGAGCCATACCCTTAGCTGGAAAATTGGATTCATCGAAGACAACACTGCGGGAGAGATACACCTTTTGAGATTGGGGTTCAAGACATCGATACCCATGTTGGTTAGAGCCATAACCTAGAAAGATGCAAGGTTTGCTTCTAAATGATAGTTTATGATGGGCATATGGGCGAAGAAGTGGGTAACATAGGCACCCAAAGGCTCTCAAAAAATTGTAGTCCGGTTGTTTATTGAAAAGTTTAGAAAATGGTGATTCATTGTGAATTACAGGTGATGGGAGTCTATTGATGAGAAAGATGGAGGTCAAAAATGAGTCAACCCAATATTTCGGGGGCAATCCAGATTGGGCTAATAGAGTAAGGCCCATCTCCAAAATATGCTTGTGTTTCCTCTCAGCAATGCCATTTTGCTGAGAGGTGTGGGGGCATGTCAATCGATGAAATATACCATGATTGTTGAGAAAATTCTTAAACTGATGAGAGGAGTATTCTCCACCATTGTCAGATTGAAAATATTTTATCTTGGTAGAGAATAGATTTTCAACTAGTAATTTGAATTTGACAAAACATTGAAAAACATCACTTTTATTCATAATAGGATACAACCAAGTAAATCGGCTGTAGTCATCAATAAACAAAACATAAAACTTGCAACCACTCAGTGATGGAACAGGAGATGTCCAAACATCTGAGTGGATTAATTCTAAAGGACAAGTGGGAATGCGATTGGCATCAAAAAAAGGCAATTGCTTGGATTTGCCAAGTTGACAAGACTCACAAATTCGAGATTTATTAAACGACCCAACAAGGGGAAGGTTCTGATGACGTAATAAAAGCTGGAAAACAGATGCTGATGGGTGTCCTAGCCTTTGATGCCAAACCATGTCTGTAGTTTTAACACCAAGAAGAGCTGCAAACCCCTTCAATTTATTTATGGACTTTCGGTGTAGAGGGATAGGGTATAGCCCATTCTCACTCGGCCCCTGGAGTAACACGGTTCCTGTCAAGTTGTCCTTCACAGTGAAATGTGTGTCAGTTAAGGCAAACCAGCAGTGATTATCCTTACAAAATTTATTTATGGAAAGTAAGTTGGTAGATGCAGATGGACAGTGTAATATGTCTTTGAGAAGAAGAGGGGTAGGGTGAGGGGCATTTGATTGAACAATAGAAGAACCAATGCTATGTATATCCAAACCTGCGCCATTGCCTACACCCACAGTGTCTGCACCTGCAAATGGTTGAGCATCAGAGATGTTGGATGGATCTGCCGTTACATGGGTATTGGCTCCAGAATCAGCTAACCAGTGTTGGTTTTCGAAGTCGCCATTGGTGTGGGCAACCATTGCTGCTAGTTGTGTCGGAGGATGCCTTCCTTGGTAGGCATAATCCATTCGGTGATAACAATCCAAAGCCTTGTGACTGCTCTTCCCACAGATTTGGCATGGTGATCGTGGGGCATGAGGAGCATTGAATGGTGAGTTCAGTTGGTGTGATGCAGGTGGTCGATTTGGTGGGGAAGAGTGATTTCGTGGAGAGAAGTTTGGGTGACGTGGCTGGCTGTTGGGTGTTGGTCTGGAATGGAATTTTGGTTTTCTGAAGTGGTTAGAATGGTTATGATGGGAATGAGATTGGTTTGGTCTATTGGCATATAAGGCAAATGGACCGGCTTCAGGTGTGATGGTGTGTTGTTGGCTTTGAAGTAACATTTCATGACTTAACAATTCAGATTGGAAATCAAGAAAAGTCATTGCACGATCACGTAAGGTGAAAGCAGTAACAAAAGAATTGAACATTGGATTTATTCCACTGATTATAAATGAGATGAGATCATCATCTTCAAGGGGCTTACCTACTGCAGATAATTCATCAGCCCATTGTTTAGCTTGATTCAAATACTCAGTACACGATTTACTTCCCTACTGCAAGCTTTGCAACTGACGCTTGAGATTAGAGATGCGTGATCTAGAATGGGCAGCAAACCTGGTTGCAAGAGCATTCCAGGCTAGTCTGGATGTGTTTAAACCATACATCAACGACACTAGAGAGGGAGCTAGGGAGCAAATGATGAGACTCAGCAGCTGCTGGTCTCTCCTCCGCCATGCAATATAGGCTGGATTCGGAATTTGAGCATCACCTGTGGGGTTGGCGATGAGTTTGGAAGGGCATGGATCCGTTCCATCAATTAATCCCTCAAGTTCGTAACCACAAAGAATGGGTTGAAATTGAGCAACCCATCCAAGGTAGTTGCTGGATCCTTCCAGTTTGATACCACCCAATTGTGTAACGTTGGGAAGCATAGGAATGTAGGGGGAAATTTCAGTGATTGGATTGGGGTTTTGGGAAGGTGTGGAAATATCAGTGATTGGATTGGGGTTTTGGGAAGATGCAGAAATTTCAGAGGTTGGGTTGGGGTTTTGAGAAGATGCGGAATTAGAGATAGACTCGGCCATAGATGAGCGTTGGCTCTTAGGAAGCTCTGATACCATGAAAATAATTAGAGAAACTGTTTTTGGTTGCTTAACCAAAACAGTGTTGGATTTCCTTTTTATAATACAATACAGATGACCATCTAAATGGTAAGTGTAGAATTACAATGGTAAGTGTATGAATGAGCGACAGCTAAAAGGAAAGCAATAAACCTAATACAACTATTGCTAAGATATTTACAGCCAAGGAAATTCAAATAATTTAGAATAAGGAAAGTAAATATTGTAAACAAGGGAAATTGTCATCACTGGCTGTCAAGGTGATTTGATGAGTCCTCATCTGTCTCAACGTGATTCTCGAAGGGAGATGTAGGAGCTGCTGTGATTTGGTATTGTTGCTGATTTTCAGGGATACCCTTAACAATTTTCTCTACCCTGAGGTGCTCACATATATTCACGTTTTGGCACACCCTTCCTTTTATGTTTCACTGGTGCTTGAGTTTTGCACTTCTGTGCGGCTTGCTACCACCAAACTCCTTTTAAGCACACAAAACAAGAGAACCAAAGCATGCTTTTATAAGTATAAAGGTCGGTTGCTGTAGGTACGGTCCGCAAGGAATCCAATTTAGACAACAAAGTCCAATACAAGTCAACACAGGAATACAAACCCAAGTAGTAGTCGTAGAAGAGCCTCCAACACCCATAAGGAAAAGTAAAGGTACATGCTGGGCCCACCATATTGACGGGTGGCAAGTCACACCGAACAATTTTTTCTCCATTCACTGCAGTTGATAAATCTGCTATGAAAACGTTGATAGATAACGACCCGGCAACCTGTCTTCTGACAAAAGAAATCAAATGCAATGAATATCTACAAGGTGACCAAGAATGTTCAGTACCTCCTCATCCAATCCAACACCCACTGCTCATCTCTCTTTCCATTTTTCTAGCTATCATCCCCCATGGAGGAGCGTAAACACCAACAGCCTCTCCTACTATGCTTTCTGCTGCCCGTTTTCCTCTTCTTCCAATCCATATCGGCTGTTGATTTCGTCTTCAATGGCTTCAACTCCTCCGATATGTTACTCTATGGCCTGGCCGACGTTGAATCTCGTATTCTAATGCTCACTAACAGAACATTATACTCAATCGGCCGGGCAATTTACCCAGAAAAGATCCCCGCTAAAAACCCAAACTCTTCTTATGTGTATCCTTTCTCAACTTCTTTCATCTTCTCTATGGTTTCTTACAAGAATAATCCTCCTGCTAGGCATGGCATAGCTTTCATGTTTGTGCCCGTTAAGGGCATCGAAGGCGCGCACCCAGCTAATTATCTAGGCCTTCTCAACTTCACCAACAATGGGAATCCCAATAACCATGTCTTCGGTGTCGAGTTTGATGTGTTTAAGAACGTAGAATTCGATGACATAAGCGCCAACCATGTTGGAATCGACATGAACTCCCTCATATCAAATGCATCACACGATGCCGGGTACTGGCCCGACAACCAAAGAAGCGACAACAGCAGCAACGCTGATGATGAGAAATCATTCAAGGAATTGAAGCTCAACAGTGGTGAAAATTACCAAGTTTGGATTGATTATTCAGATTCTTTGATTAATGTTACTGTGGCTCTGGTAGGCATGAAAAGACCTCTGAAGCCATTGTTGAATGCTTCTATTGACCTTTCTGAGGTTTTTGAGGATGAAATGTATGTTGGCTTTACTAGTGCTACCGGACAGTTAGTTGAAAGCCACAGGATTTTGGCTTGGAGCTTTAGTAATTCCAACTTTTCGTTAAGCCAAGAGTTGGTTACCACAGGTTTGCCATCTTTTGTTCTTCAAAAGGAGTCAATATTTCGATCAAAAGGGTTGATTGCAGGAATCACAGTGGGAGTTTTCTTCGTTGTCTGTCTTTGTGCTCTGTTTGCTCTGTTTTGGATCAAGAGGCAGCGTAGGAGAGCTAGGGAGAGAGAGGAAATGGAAGAATGGGAATTGGAGTATTGGCCACACAGAATGACTTATACAGAAATTGAGGCGGCCACAAGAGATTTCTCAGAAGAAAATGTGATTGGAACCGGAGGGAATGGGAAGGTCTATAAGGGTGTTTTAGCAGGAGGGGCAGAGATTGCAGTGAAGTGCATTTCGCATGAAAATGATGGGATGAGAGAATTTCTGGCTGAAATTTCAAGCCTTGGAAGATTGAAGCATAGAAGTTTGGTGGGGTTGAGAGGGTGGTGCAAGAGAGACAAGGGCAACTTCTTGTTGGTTTATGACTATATGGAAAATGGGAGTTTGGACAAGTGGGTGTTTGAATGTGATGACAGGAAGATGTTGAGCTGTGAAGACAGGATAAGGATTTTGAAAGATGTAGCTTTTGCAGTCTTGTACTTACACGAGGGGTGGGAAGCCAAAGTCCTTCATAGGGACATTAAGGCCAGCAATGTGTTACTTGACAAGGATATGAATGGAAGGCTAGGGGATTTCGGATTAGCCCGAATGCACGACCATGGACAAGTGCCTAACACAACAAGGGTGGTCGGGACCGTTGGATATTTGGCACCGGAAGTGATTAGAAGTGGACGGGCATCGGCTCAAACCGATGTGTTTGGATTTGGTGTCTTGATTTTAGAAGTAATGTGTGGGAGGAGGCCTATAGAGGTAGGGAAGCCAGCTTTGGTAGATTGGGCATGGCAATTGATGGTACAAGGGCAATTATTGAATGCTCTTGATGAGAGATTGAAGGCTAGAGGCGAGTTTGATGAGGAAGAAGTGGGCAGGGTGCTTAACTTGGGCTTGTTGTGTGCTTACCCTGACCCATGTTCCCGACCAACAATGAGACAAGTAGTGAAAGTGTTGGAGGGGAACAATGAGCTTGAAAGTGAGGATATGGATGTATACTTGCACCGAAAAATGAAACCCATGGGTAGGTGGTCTGAGATTCCACGAGATTTTGGGTCTTCATCACACCCAACATTTGAAGATGTTAGTAATTGGACCTCAATATACCCACAGTGGAGTTGGTCCATATAAAATCAAGAATTGTATCTCTTGGAATTAGTAACTTCCATAACCAAGAGTTGTGTCTTTTGGTTGTTTATAAATTACCCTTGGGATGGAAGTTAAAACTACAGATTTATTCGTTCATTTCAAAATCAAAAATTCTGAATCTCTCTCAATTCTCTCTCTTATATATTCTCCATCAAAAAGCATTTAGGTTATGTGCATACGTGTTTTGTTCTTGTAATAAAACACCACCGTTAAGTTCTTTCAAATCTGTACGTGAGAGGCATCACTATAGATTGTAGAACACTTACCAAAGATCTTTATTCGTGAGTTCTAGAAGAAAGGTACACACATAGAACTCTATATTTTTTATGTTTATGTTTTACTCAACATTGGTATCAAAGCCAAGTTGAGTGTTTCTCATTGTATGTATGCCTGTGTAAATGTTTTTCTATATATGAGAAATTGCAATGAAATCAAGTTTTGAATTCATATACCATTTTCGTTAATATATGGCCTTTAATGGAAAATTTCGAAAATGAATGAATTAGACCACCAAATTTATACATGTTGTAGAGAACATTCATATGAACATGCCCACAAAATTTGGTGATGATTGGACATGTATGTTGAGAGATATAGCATTCTTAGTTGAAGAACATGAAACTTTGTTTTTATTGTTCTGATAATTGTTTATCATCAAATGCATTAATTTTTCATATGGTTAGATTATACTTGTCATAAGAATCCACTGTACAAAAACGGATTTTTTTGCTAAGGTTTAATTTATCCTGAAACTTTAGGGGGAAAAGTGGATTTTTTTCCTAAGGTTTAATTTGAGATATGGAATGCGAAAAACGGACCTATAATGAGGGAGATCTGAAGGATTTAAGTTTCAAGGCAAATCTGAAAATAGGGCAACATTTGAGTTTTCAGAGGTTGAAGAAGGTCTGGTCAAATCTGTAAATAACCGTTTATAGATTTGGATCGTCGTACTTTTTCAAGAAGCGGCTCTAGCTTAATGGTTGAGTGATGCTCTTCACGAGTAAGTTGGCCCTATTTCGATTCCGCGGTTTTGGTGATATTTTTGGGTTTGAACCCAATTCGTGTGGATAGAGTGGTGAACACCTTAACCAATAGGCTACTGGGATCCTTTTGAAGTGAATTATCCTTTGTTATTTGTAATACAATAATATATGTATAAAATGAATGAAAATTCATTTGTTGAAGAGATTGCATGTTAAATATATTTTTTTGTACAGTATGTTTAAATATTGGCATGCATGTAAAATTGTTTGGGGTAGTAGTAATTTTATTGAATTTTTTTTTATATAAGAATTGTATATCTAAATCCATAATTATTTCTTTGGAGAAATGAAATGCATGCTTACTCTTTTAAAATTTGTTGAGATAATTTTTAGAGCATGTGTAGCACCTAATATGATGGCATTGAATTTATTCTTGGCATGATATTATTTATGTTTGTTGCCTATAATTAGTTTAAATAGTGGGAGTTAGGTTGAGTTGAATTTATTTCTCATCCCTTACGTGTTTTTGCGCGAAAATCAAATTAAACATGATAATGGGTACTTGTGGCGCGAGAGATGATTAAGAGCTTAGCGAATTTTCGATCTCGCAACTTGTGCATCAATTATTTTATTTAATTTGGATTAACGCAGCAAAATTTTGTAAATGTGTGTACATATTAATAATATTCCTCTCGTTTTAAATGTAGTGAAAATGGCCTCTAAGAGTATTATTGCTGATTTAAATAAAGGAGAGAAATTGGATGGGGATAATTACGACATTTGGCATTGAAAGATCCGATATGTCTTGAATGAACAAGAGGTCTTGGAGACCATAACCCAATCCATGACTGCTCCTCAACGAGGGGACACTCCTCAACATCAACGCGATCTTGATGCCTATGAGAGTTGGCTCAAGAAAGATCGCTCTGCGTGCTTCACATTGTTAAGCAGCATGACCAATAATCTTATAGGTGAATTTGAAGAGTGTTAGACTGCCCATGACATGTGGGAAGCCCTCAAGTTGAGATATGGAGGCACTTTGGCTACTAGGCTACGCGAATTAACAATGAAGTTTGACTCATACTCAATGCGCTATAACCATACAATGAAGCAGCATTTGAGAGTCATGTCTTCTATGATTCGCGAGCTTAAAGTCGCTGGAAACAATCTCACTGATGAATAGCAGGTCCAAGCTATCATTCGTTCTCTTCAAAAATCATGGGAAAATGTGAGCCAAAACATGACGCACAACGAAAATGTTAAAACATTTGAGGATGTAGCACGTCATCTTGAGCTAGAGGTTGAGCGCCTAGAGGTTGCTAAACCTGAAGCATTTGTTAATATGGCTGAATCTAGTTCGCGTAGGGCATTTAGGCCCAAGCGCTGGAACCAGAGAAAAGATCTCATGCAAGGAATGACTAGAAGACCTGAGCCTAAGAAGGCTAAATCCACCAAACACAAGAGAGGTAAGCGTGGTGGGAAGAAAGACAAATCTAAGTTGAACTGCTTCAATTGTGGCAAGGAAGGACACTTCGCTCGTGAATGCACTAAGCCGAAGAAGGTACTCCCTAATTTCATGTCTCGTGGTATTTATGTTACTGGTCATGTTATGGTTGTTGATTCTTCTTCTGAATGGACTGTAGATTCAGCAACAACCAAACATGTAGCCAGAGAACGTACAGGGTACTTGGAGTATCGTCGCCTACTAGTTAGGAGTCGAAGATTATACATGGGGAACAGATCTAGTGTGGATGTACTAGGCATTGGTACTTACAAACTGGATTTGCGACAAGGGCGCACTTTGTCACTCCATGATGTCTTGTATGCTCCTAAAGTTCGACAAAACCTGCTATCAGTTAATCAGTTGCTTAGATTAGGGTTTGAGATTGATTTCAAAAAGATTATACATGGGGAACAGATCTGTGGATGTACCAGGCATTGGTACTTACAAACTGGATTTGCTACGAGGGCGCATTTTGTCACTCCATGATGTCTTGTATGCTCCTAAAGTTCGGCGAAACCTGCTATCAGATATTTTTAGATACACATTACTATGGTTATGGCTTTGTTTCTAATGGTTTTATGGTTTTGAACATCAATAATTTATATTATGATAATACAATTGCTTTGTTGACTTCTAGTGATAATGTTTATAATGATTCTATATTATGGCATGCTAGATTAGGCCATATAGGGCAAGATAGAATGAAAAGATTGGCTAGAGAAGATCTTATAGACCCACTCGCTAAAACGTCATTGCCCACATGTGAGCATTGTCTTATGGGAAAGTCAAAAAAGAAAACCATTTGGAAAAGCCACTAGGGCATATTTCCCATTGCAATTAATTCACTCAGACATTTGTGGCCCAATGAATATGAGGGCAAGGCATGGTGGTTCCTACTTCATCACATTTATTGATGATTACACGCGATATGGTCATGTCTACTTAATCTCCCATAAGTTTGAAGCTTTCAATTGCTTTAGGTGTTATATGATTTTGGTTGAGAACCAGTTAGACAAGAGTATCAAAGCTCTAGAACTGACCGTGGACGCGAGTATCTATCTGAGCAATTTAAAGTTCTATGTGAAGGAAAATGAATCAAAAGGCAGCTAACGATGCTAGAAATGATTAGGTCAATGATAGGGCAAGCAAACCTACCAATATCCTATTGGGGAGATGCACTTATGACTTTAGCCTACATTCTTAATTGAGTGCCCTCAAAATCAGTACCTTCCACACCGTACAAGTTATGAACAGATGAAAGCCCAATTTGGATAATCTACGACCATGGGGTTCGACGGGTTTTGTTCATGATACTTCCCATAAGTATGGGATGTTAGGCCCTAGAGAAAAGAAGTGCATTTTTATACGATACTCAGAACATTTTAAGGGCTACGTGTTGATAGGCGAACAACCCGATGAAAGAGTGACTGAAATAGAGTCACGAGATGTCGATTCATTGAGAATGAATACCCTAGCAGGGATGAGGTTAATAATGATTTGGAACTCTATGAATTAGTGGATCAGGAGGGAAATGTTCCAAATAGCCTAGTAGAGAATGAGGAAGAAATTTCCCAATCTCCTAGGGGCTGTGGGAGTGACTTGCCGCCTAGTGGAAGCACACCACTAGAAGAAGATTCACAAGAACCTCAATTGCGTAGAAGTGAACGTGGAAAAATCCGTCGATGACACTTTGAGATTGAAGGTGATGTTTTCATGGTTGCTCTGCAAGATGATGATGAGCCTAGGTCATACCATGAGACTATCTCATCTCCAGCTAGTAATGAGTGGATAAAAGCAATGAATGAAGAAATAGAGTCAATGAGGACTAACCAGGTCTGGGATTTGGTAAACCTTCTGCCAGGACGCAATGCCATGAGAAACAAATGGGTCTTAAAGATCAAGCGTAAGGCGGATGGTTCAATTGAAAGGTATAAGGCACGCCTTGTAGCGAAGGGGTACACCCAAAAGGAGGGTGTTGACCACAGGGAAACCTTCTCTCCAGTAGTAAGGTTTGCCTCCATTCGCACGATCCTTGCCATTGTTGCACATTTGGATTTAGAATTATTCCAAATGGATGTTAAAACTGCTTTTCTCAACGGAGAACTAGACGAGGAAATATATATGGATCAACCTATTGGTTTTGTAGCTAAAGGAAAAGAGTGCACAGTTTGCAAGCTTAAACGATCCATTTATGGTTTAAAACAATCATCTAGGCAATGGTATCAAAGATTTCATCAAGCCATTATTTCTAATGGATTTAAGATGATTGAAGAAGATAATTGCGTGTATGTGAAACGATCCAAATGAATTTTTGTAATTCTTTCTTTGTATGTTGATGACATTTTATTGGCAGGAAATGATAAAAACATGATTGTCGCCACTAAAAGATGGTTGTCCTCTACTTTCGAAATAAAGGACATGGGTGAAGCAGATTATATTCTTGGAGTTAAAATTTGTAGGGATCGTTCAAAGAAATTTTTGAGTTTGTCTCAACAAACTTACATCAAAATGATTCTTGAACGCTTCCAAATGCATTACTGCAAACCCCTGTTTTTATGGGCGAACCCTTAAATCTAGAAATGAGTCCTAAAACTCAGGAAGAAAAGGAAAAAATGTCTTGAGTTCTATATTCTAGTGTTGTGGGTAGTCTGATGTACGCTATGATGTGTACTCGACCAAATATATGTTATGTTGTTGGGTTAGTTAGCAGATTCCAATCGAAGCTAGGACTAGCTCACTGGAAAGTAATGAAGAGAATACTCAGATACCTCAAGGAAACGATGGATTATGCACTTTGCTATCAAGGCGAAGATTTGCGTTTAGTTGGTTACAGTGATGCTGATTGGGGTAGTGACCTAGACGAGCGCAAATCCACGACAGGATATGCATTTTTGCTCAGTAATGGAGTGATTACTTGGAGTAGCAAAAAGCAACCTTGTATAGCTTTATCTACTATGGAGGCAGAATATATAGCATGCTCACCAACAGTATAAGAGGCAGTTTGGTTGAGGCGATTCTTACAGCATTTGAATGTAGTCACAACAATTAATGATCCTGTGACAATTCATTGTGATAGTATGGCAGCACTTGCCTATTCTAAGGATCCCAAATATCATGGAAGAACCAAATACATAGACATCAGATATCACTATATACGAGATATGGTCGCTAAGAAAGAAGTGGTGCTTAAACATATTTCTACGAGTAAAATGATAGTTGATCCGCTCACAAAGCCTATAGTTCGAGATGCTCATATGGCTCATGTTAGGAGTTTAGCACTGCGTAGATTATGATTATTTTTTTCTGACCATGTACATTGGATGTATTTTACTTGGAATGTTATTTTTATATATGTGATGATTTTTCATTTTTTGTGTGACATTAAATGGATCATATTGTTTTTACTAGTACACACATATAAGCCATGTTTAGTATTGGCGAAGAAAGTATGTCAACTGGTTTAGATCGGCTTTCTCACACGAGCGATCGCCTCTAATGATGTGGTAGCAAGGTAGAGATGGGACATTGTGTCCTTTGGCGCTTTGACAGCGAGCAAGTTAAGATAAGGTTGCCTTAGTTGATGCTAAGGTGAGACACATTAATAGATATGTCGCCTTAGTTGGTGCTAAGATGAGGTCTATGACAAGTATTGTTTTTAGGACCGTGCATGGATATCCAACAATCCATTTAGCCTGTGATAAGCCAGATGTGAGACCTTAATTTGGCGCCTGAGGTGGCGAGCAAATAAAGGACTCATGTTAGACGCTTGGGTAGCGACTAGACTAAGATCTGTACGGTGTTTTTGAGCTTAGACATACACTCTTTTGGAAAGAGAACTCCACCGTAGCATGTATTTCATATTACATGTGCTCGTTCGACCAACAATAGAGGTGAGTGAATCGATCCCTTCTTCCTCATCGTGTGAGTCTTATGGGTCATTATTAAGACCCCAATTATGCCCTATGTGACCTTTGACTATGTTGTGAGGCAAAGGATTTAGTGTTTGCTACTTTAGCATGTTGTCTATGGCCATGAATGATGCGGTCTAAAGAGACATGACTGGGAAAGCGGTTGAACCTAAGCTAAGTGACATGAGGGAGAGGGAAGATTATTTGGTAACACATTCATGTTTTGTATTTACAGTCGACTGGTTATGTCGCTTTTCAATGTTGCGACATAATTGTGAATACATTACAGTCAGTGGGAGTATGTTAAATTCATGAGGGATCCGAGATGTTTAATCCGATGTGACCGAATGAGTCTGAGGCATAACGAGACCTTGTTTTTGTTTTTAGGGATGTTGTTATGCTAGTCTCTAACAAAACTTAGTGTAGTGCTCCGGATCTTTCTACAGGAGTGCTCGATGGTCGCACGACCTATTTCCAAGTATGAAGGATGTCAGAGATTGAAAAGAGAGACGTATCAATATGAGAGATGTATGGTTAACCCATGCTCACTGTGTGTAAGTGGGAGATGTTAGTAATTGGACCTCAATATACCCACAGTGGAGTTGGTCCATATAAGACCAAGAGTTGTATCTCTTGGAATTAGTAACTTCCACAACCAAGAGTTGTGACTTTTGGTTGTTTATAAATAACCCATGGGATGGAAGTTAAAACTACAGATTTATTCATTCATTTTAGAATCAGAAATTCTGAACCTCTCTCAATTCTCTCTTATATATTCTCCATCAAAGAGCATTTAGGTTGTGGGCATATGTGTTTTGTTCTTGTAATAAAACACCACCGTTGAGTTCTTTTAAATCTGTACGTGAGAGGCATCACTATACATTGTAGAAAACTTACCACAGATCCTTATTTGTGAGTTCTAGAAGAAAGTTACACACATAGAACTTTATATTTTTTATGTTTATGTTTTACTCAACAGAAGATATTCGGCAGTCCCACCCTTCATCCATGTCTTTCTCTTGGTCCAATACTATGGCGGAGGGGAGGTGAAGCTGGATCATGAATGGAGAACTGAGTGTCATTTTTTCTATCAGCTCAGAAGCAAAGGAGATTTGCTCAAACATACTTGAGGATTGTCTTCCAAATGCTGGCAAAATAGTCTAAAACCTTTTGGATTTACTGTACTCAGGCAAAGAAAAATATTCATTTGGTAAATATTGAGAGAATTGTTTTGGTTAGCTTACCAAAATAGTCAAAACCTTTCCATTCATTTATATAGAGGAGTTTGTTTTATACTTTGTAATGTTAATTGTACAGTTTGAATTTACTTATAAGAATATATATACTATTATGAGTGTTGTATCCCATAATTGATAAAGTACAAAAAAGTAGTAAATATATTTATGGTGGACCCAAGAAAATTGTTGCCAAATTATCACAGTAAATTTGCAATTTCTTTGTTATTGAATCCACAACTTGACGCTCTTCGATAAAATTCTTTAACCATTTCGCCTATGAAGTCGCTTCAAAGCATGCTATGAGCTCTATATGAGGAAGCTAATACACATTAACACAGTTCAGTAGTAGATATTCTAGCACTATTGCAATTTTGCTGCAAAAGTTTCCTTTTTTGTTGTGATGATTTATGGATGGAGACCCAAATTTGTTTTTGTATTTCATTGAGAAACAATGGAAAATTATAAATTATTATCGTTGATTTCTTCATAAATGGCTTAACTTTGAGCCTCCTTGCTCAAAAGGATAAAACTACCAATTACATGTAAAATAAGAACATGTTCCAGACCTGACGGATTTGATGAACAGAGTAACGCTAAATGCTTAACTTTCGTCTCACTTCCATACAATTTGATTGATGTAATAGTGTCCCCATCTAATGAACAACATGTTCTTCAGGGCTGCAAATGAGTCTGTTTTGAGCCAATAAGAATTTTTTTGATACATGCTTGATATAGTTACCTTGGTGCTGGTTTGGTCCTCTATGTATATCTTGCATATGTTCTAATTAGTCTAGAATGAAATTAGCATATAAAACCCTTTCTTCCCCATTATAACATGTAAACTGCAATATGTTGCCTTTTGCTTTGACATTTGAGCTTCACTGTTTTTTTTTTTTTTAGATGGGTTCTTAAGCTACTGTACATTTGCTATTTTAAGGGGAGGAAAGATAAAAGAGTTACTGAACATCATCATTGTTCCAAATTCATAATAAGATGGTACCTGGGTACGTTGTTTCTAGCACAAGTTACAAGAAGGCTGAGAAAACAGAGGAAATGAGTGTATGTGAATTTTTCAATCCTTGATGCTGTGGATGATATTTGAATATGGACAATTAACCATAACAAAAAGAATACATAGAGTGAGGAAAGTGGCTTCATTTTGGCTGTTTCTTCTGTGTGTTTGTATATACATGTAATATTTATATTGATCCATACGTATGCATGAATGAATGAATCGATGGGTTTGTGATTTTTTTATATTCTATTCAACTGAATTTAAAATTACGAATATTGAGGTGAAAAAAAAGTTGAGATTATGTTTGGGTTGTTTGAAGAGTATAAAATTTTGAATAAAGTTGAAAATTTTGAGTTGAGTTGAGTTGAGTGTTAGTGGTGTCAAATTAACTAAAAAACAAAAGAAAATAGTTGAGAAGAATTAGGAAGAATTGTCTTTCCAAACAAACCCTTAACTTTTATCTAGGCACCCTCCACATATTTGATAATATATATTTTTGTAAGTTATTACTTTTGAAAATCGGCTAAGAGAGAGCGCTTAAGAGCACTCACAATGGAGGAGCCAAATTGTACTTTTATCTAAAATTGCTAATCATAGTTGTAAAAAACCTCCCACCACAATGGATTAGTCAAAAAAAAAATGTAAAATGGATATTTTATTGGATTAGCCAAAAAAAAAAAAAAAATGCTACATGTAGCTGCACTATTCAGGAGAGCCATTTTATTTTCTCCTACTATTTATCTTCTACATCTCTCTTTTTCCATAATTTTCTCCTAGTATTTTTCTCTTCACATCACTTTTTCCCAAAATGTTGAAAAATAGGATCTTTAGGAAAACTATAATCCTTATAAAAAATAAAAATAAAAATAAATAAAATTTAAATGATATAGATAAAAAAAAAATTAAAAAAAAAAAAAAGATGGATAATCGAATGTACGATGTCATTTAAAACTCATTAGCTAAACTAGATAAAGTGCGTTTTGATTAACCATTTCGTGTGTGTCAATATATATATATATATATATATATATATATATATTGTTTGGATCGTATTTAAGTCATGTGTAATACTTAAAATCATAATATATAATCATGCGTCACAACCGAGGTCAACAACGGCCTACTTTAGCAAAACTATATAAGATATTAGTCATTTCTCTTTTGGTTGTTTGGCTCATCTATCACTAACGACAAAACCATAATTTTTATCAAGGGGAGACAAAGCACAAATAAAGAGTCAAGTCTAATTTTGATACAAAGAAAGCTTAATTTTTAAACCCAAATGTGCGTATGGTATATATATATATGAGCACTCTCTGTCAGTAGTGGAGCCAGCCATTTTATATTGGGGGTGCTGCTAAAATTTTTTTGGCGTCTTAAAAATTTGGTAATTCACCTTAAAAAAAATTTTCACCCTTAAAATTTGGTAATTTTTTTTTTTTTTTTTTTTTTTTGGTGTGGTAGAAGGGTTGCCGTGGGTTAAATGGGGTGCGGGAGAAGGGTTGTCTTGAGTAATGGGTAGATAAAATTGTAAAAAGAATTTTATTTATTTATTTATTTTGATGGTGCCGTGGGTTAAAAAAAAAAAAAAAAAATTTGAATTCCTTGGGGGTGCCAAAGGGTAACGTGGCTCCGCCACTGCCCTCTGTCAATATAGCCCCATGAATTGACTCTCTCACCATCTGACACTCTTGAACTACCAATTACTAACAAATCCCTCCCCCCTGTTAGGGAATCTTGTTAAGTCGGATGAAATATTCTCTTTTTAGACATTAAATCTCATTAAAGGATGAAAAAAAAATCTTAAAAATTTTCAAGTGGACTAGGTGAGGGTATAATGGGCATAAAAAGTCAAACCGTTTGAATTTAACGTTGAAAACTAACATAGGGGACCAAAGCGAAAGAAATTGAAAGTTCAGGAGTCCAAAGTGAGAGATTTGAGGGGGGTTTGCAAAATAGGCTGAAAGTTCAGGGGACTAAAGTGAAGTTTCCCCAATTTATAAATTAAAAAAAAAAAAAAAAAAAAAAAAGTAGTGGGGGTGACACGTTGGCCCGCGGCCACCCCATGGCCTTGGAATTTTCCTAATGAAATTTTTATTCTATTTCGAACTCCACTATTTTCAGTAAATAAATATTAATTATCTTTCTAAATGGAATACTCAATTCCAATTAGTCTTAAAACCACGCTGAACTCCTGGACTGTCGCATCTGTTCCCTTTGTCATTCCAAACACACAAGGCGTCTTTCTAGATGTGCAAGGCTTCAAGTCTTTCACGTGGGTTTACCAGTTGCATTCAACTTCATAATCTAAACACATCCCAATCGGGCTATTAATGAGTGATGGCTTTTTAAGATTAATTGTGGCCACTCTTTTCCTTGCCTTCTCTTTCAGATTATGCTGTGACTCTTCTTCTGAAGACCATTCCTCTTCGGACATAAATTATTCTGTCATATCTTGGAGAATGCATGCAAGTTGGATTGGCTAAAAACAATCAGGAGATTCTGGATTGTATTTTGGAGACAAATTAAACCATGCAATTCTGTAGCCCTTCTTTGACTCTTCTAAACTCGATCTCATTCTCTTTTCAATCCCATTTTTTTCTCCATTCACTACAGTTGAAAACTCTGCTATGAAAATGTTGATAGATAACAACCCGGCTACCTGCCTTGTGGCGAAAAAAATCAAATGCAATGAATATCTACAAGGTGACCAAGAAAGTTCAATAACTCCTCATCCAATCCAACACCATCTGCTCATCTCTCTTTCCGTTTTTTTAGCTACCATCCTCCATGGATGAGCATAAACACCAACAGCCTCTCCTACTATGCTTTCTGCTGCCCGTTTTCCTCTTCTTCCAATCCATATCGGCTGTTGATTTCGTCTTCAATGGCTTCAACTCCTCCGATATGTTACTCTATGGCCTGGCCGACGTTGAATCTCGTATTCTAACGCTCACTAACAGAACATATTACTCAATCGGCCGGGCAATTTACCCAGAAAAGATCCCCGCTAAAAACCCAAACTCTTCTTATGTGTATCCTTTCTCAACTTCTTTCATCTTCTCTTTGGTTCCTTACAAGAATAATCCTTCCGCTAGCAATGGCATAGTTTTCATGTTTGTGCCCGTTAAGGGCATCGAAGGCGCAGACCCAGCTAATTATCTAGGCCTTCTCAACTTCAACAACAATGGGAATCCCAATAACCATGTCTTTGGTGTCGAGTTTGATGTGTTTAAGAACGAAGAATTCGATGACATAAGCGCCAACCATGTTGGAATCGACGTGAACTCCCTCAAATCAAATGCATCACACGATGCCGGGTACTGGCCCGACAACAGCAGCGATGCTGATGATGACAAGTCATTCAAGGAATTGAAGCTCAACAGTGGTGAAAATTACCAAGTTTGGATTGACTATTCAAATTCTTTGATTCATGTTACTATGGCTCCGGCAGGCATGAAAAGACCTCTGAAGCCTTTGTTGAATGTTTCTATTGATCTTTCTGAGGTTTTTGAGGATGAAATGTTTGTTGGCTTTTCTAGTAGTACCGGAATTTTAATTCAAAGAAACAATATTTTAGCTTGGAGCTTTAGTAATTCCAACTTTTCGTTAAGCCAAGAGTTGGTTACCACCGGTTTGCCATCGTTTGTTCTTCCAAAGGGTTCTATATTTCGATCCAAATGGTTTATTGCAGGAATCACAGTGGGAGGTTTCTCCGGTGTCTGTCTTTGTACTCTGTTTGCTCTGTTTTTGATCAAGAGGAAGCGAAGGGGAGTACATGTTAGGGAGAGAGAGGAAATGGAAGATTGGGAATTGGAGTATTGGCCACACAGAATGACTTATGTAGAAATTGAGGTGGCCACAAGACATTTCTCAAAAGAAAATGTGATTGGAACTGGAGGGAACGGTAAGGTCTATAAGGGTGTTTTAGCAGGAGGGGCAAAGATTGCAGTGAAATGCATTTCGCATGAAAATGATGGGATGAGAGAATTTTTGGCTGAAATTTCAAGCCTTGGAAGATTGAAGCATAGAAGTTTGGTGGGGTTGAGGGGGTGGTGCAAGAGAGACAAGGGGAACTTCTTTTTGGTTTATAACTATATGGAAAATGGGAGTTTGGACAAGTGGGTGTTTGAATGTGATGACAGGAAGATGTTGAGCTGTGAAGACAGAATAAGGATTTTGAAAGATGTGGCTTCAGCAGTCTTGTACTTACATGAGGGGTGGGAAGCAAAAGTCCTACATAGGGACATTAAGGCCAGCAATGTGTTACTTGACAAGGATATGAATGGGAGGCTAGGGGATTTCGGATTAGCCCGAATGCACGACCATAGTCAAGTGCCTAACACGACTAGGGTGGTCGGGACCGTCGGATATATGGCGCCGGAAGTGATTAGGAGCGGACGGGCATCAGCTCAAACTGATGTGTTTGGATTTGGTATCTTGGTTTTAGAAGTAATGTGTGGGAGGAGGCCTATAGAAGAAGGGAAGCCACCATTGGTAGATTGGGTATGGCTATTGATGGTACAAGGGCAATTAATGAATGCTTTTGATGAGAGATTGAAGGGTAGAGGGGAGTTTGATGAAGAAGAAGTGGACAGGGTGCTTCAATTGGGCTTGTTGTGTGCGTACCCTGACCCAAGTTCCCGGCCAACCATGAGACATGTAGTCAAAGTGTTGGAGGGGAACAAAGAGGTGGAGGACGAGGTTGAAAGCGAGGATACGGATTGATATTTGCTCCGAAAAATGAAATCCATTCCACGAAATTTTGGGTCTTCATCATACCCAACACTTGGAGATACTCGGAAGTCCCACTCTTCATCCATGCATTTCTCTTGGTCCAAAACTATGGTGGGGGGCAGGTGAATCTGCATCATGAATGGACAATTGAGTGTAATTTGTTGTATCATCTCAAAAGCAACAGAAGAAAGAAAGGAGATTACATACATAATGAAAAAGGGTCTAAATGTATTACATTGTATTATGAGTGTTGGCTTGGCTATATATATATATATATATGTGTGTTTGTTTTCTAAGCAAATAAAATAAGCCTCAATACAACCGAATCCGTTTGCATATTGCAAAGGGAGAAAAATGAGTTTTTGGTAATGAAATTGACTAGCAATTTTTTTTGTTGGGTTTCTAAATTATAATGTCTTGTCATAGGAGAGCGTTTACACACATCAATGAGACCTTCCTCAATTTCAAAGGCAGGAGGGGGGTTGCCATATCTGAAAGGTCACCTCCGGTCCTCCAATCTCCATTTGAACAAAAAGGTTGGTCCACGTGATTTTTCATCAAGTCACGTGGGGGGCCACTCAACTCAAGCGTCCATTAGCCGCCGCCGCCTTGCTGTGTTCTTCTCTCCCATTGAATCTACAACTTGCTGGTCCACGTGATTTTTCATAAATACAGCGACAGAAAGAGACTTTTGCGCGTGAAAACTGAGAGAGACTGGAGAGGTACAGTCGCACCGTCATGCTTTTTCTTACTTTTCAAGTTGCAGCACGGCACTAAGAAAAAAACAAAACAAGGAGTTTTACTTTTCAACTTCTCCTTTCAAGTTGAAAATCAAATGACCCCTCACCTCTCAAAAATTTTTCTTACTTCAATAGGATTTTTTCGGATGCCCTAGGTTGCCCACTCTCAATCATTCATTAAGGGGTAAATCTTTCTTAAGAGAACCAGAGTTCATGACTCATTATTCTGATTTTCTTTCAGTTCAGGCATTTTAATAATTAGGTCAAGAGTTCATACGAATGTTGGAAAAAAGAAGGTTGAGGACAAAGTGTGGTTTTTTTTTTTTTTTTTTGCAAAAGGCATAGTTTAGTGTTCTGTTTTATTTATCAAAACAAACCATTTTACAGTTTTACTTATGCTGAGAAGAGCTCCTTTAGCGTAAAATTCATTTTAAGAAAAAATCCTTTTAACTCCCTTCAAACTATTACCTCAACGATAATCTCACCACAAATGATTAATTGCGACAATCTCCCTCTTTCATCTCCAAACTACCAAAACAATGACAATGTACTCATTAATGATAACAAAATGATGAAATTATCCTTATAAAATTTTCAACAAGACAAACATGTCCCTTAAATTTTTTTTTTTAAAAAAAAAACAATTAAATATATTTAAAATTTAAAATACAAATATTAAAAATATTTGGCCAGAATGGGAGTGGCGAGCCACCCCCATGGCCTAATGGCGGTGGTCCGACCACCATCAATTCCAAGGGTGGTTCGGTACCCCTTTTTGCTTTTTATTTATTTTTAAATTTTTTATTCTTTTTTATTTTTTTATAAATTTTTGTATTTTTGTTTTTAGGGTATAGTATGAGTAATTTTGTCATTTTGTTAAAATTGAGGGTTCATTGTCATTGGTAGTTTGAGTGGTAAATTGTCCCAATTGATAGTTTAGGGAAAAATTATAATTATGGTGATAGTTTGAGAGGGTTAAGATGATTTTACCAAAAAAAAAAAAAATTGTTTTAATTAAGCTTTAATTAAGCATAACTGACAACTATAAAAGGCTCTTACTTTAAAGTTGGACTTTTTTCTTTTTTCCTTTTTTTTTTCTTTTTTCTTTTTTTTAAAAATAAATAAATAAAAAGAAGCAACGACTTTAAACCTATTGCCTAGGTATATATATTTAAAATTTTAGATCTTTGGTAATTTGCGAAATCCTAACCAACAACACTAGTAAATTAGAGATTTAGAGCATTTCAAAAAAAAAAAAAAAAAATCAGAGAATTAGAGTCTTGGAAATCACACTGAGGTTTTTAGATCTAATATACCATCCCCTCTTGTGTGGACATGTCAAAAAAAAATTTCTAAGAATTAGAAGCCGTTTAACAATTTAAAAATTCAACTATTTGCAATTTTTGTATACAATATTTCTTCCTCCTTCAACAATTCAAATTAATTTTTCCTACTTTGTCTTAAAAATGTTCAGCTATGTAGTCAAACTTTTACCTTCTTAAAAATCGTTTACGTAACTAAATGAGGGATCAATGGATAAATGATTATCTGATCAAATATATTGAGAATGATATATTCAAGATTTTCAAGAATAAAAAAATAATTACAACCATTTCAAAATGTGAAGATTTGTTAGAGCCAATTGAATAAATTAACGCCAAGTGTGAAAAATTAAATTGTAAGTTGCATTTATATGTTTTAAACAATAACTAAATTTTGTTGAATCATTTTTTTATTTCATTTATATATATATATATTTTATATTTTTAAATTAATTTTTTTTAGACTTTAATTTTTTTTAGGAAAAAAAATCTTGACCTCCTAACAAAAATCTTGGCTCCGCCACTGTCTGCATTTGTATCTGCATAATGCGGTTATCACTTTTAGGTATCTACATCTACATTTGCTTTGTGCGATTAGCATTTGCATCTACGCAATTATTACAGAAATTAAATGCGGTTATTATCTGTTAATGAATGTTTTGCGACTTGAAGTTGTAATTTGTGCTTCTAGTTGAACACTATTATTCAGATCACACTTATTAATCATTTTGCCATAAATTACAAATGCAGCAAAAAAAAAAAAAAAAAATCAACACACTATGAATCTAAATCAACCCTCCTACACGTACAAATCATGAATCAATTAAATGTAAAATATAAAGAAAATTGTATTGTAAGTAAAATATGACAAACTAATAAGCTTCATTACTAACAAACTTCTAAGCAAGAGAAAGAGATGCTTCAATAATTGAATTTAAAGCTTTTATATATATCATATATAAAGCGAATACATATACGATTATTAATTGTATTTGCATACCTTAAAATTGCTATTCACATTTGTATATGCGGATTGCATGTTCGAGCGATTATTATCTACCCGCACTTTCACCCTTAATCTTAAGTACTCGAAAATCTAACATCCATAAAAATTAAAAAAAAAATCAAAAAATCAAAATTCTAAGTGGTTATATGATGTATAGAAATATATAATAATAAAAAGAGAGTAGAAGTAGAGAAAGGCACCTGACCATATCGAGGTATATATATATATAGGGAAATTATATATAAATTCATTAGGTCAATGTGACTTTATTTAAAACTCCATAGGTGTTTTTTTTTTTTCGGAAATTGACTCCTTAGATCAATCGAAACTACAATCAACTTTCTACCGTAAAATTTTTTTAACAGCTGTTAGAGCCACTCAAAACTCTCTCTGTTTTACCTAATTAAAATATTAATTTTTTAATAATTTAATTTAAAAAATTAAATCTTAAAAAAAAAAAAATTGAAGGGTATGGGGTGGCTTGCTAGCAACCCCAAACTACCCATGGGGTGGCTCGAGCCACCCCTTGGGTGGTTTGGGGTGGCCGCGAGCCACCCCATGGGTGGAGGAGTGGCCTGCGGGCCACCCCTTAGGTAGTTTGGGGTGGCTCGCGGTCACCCCTTTCCACCCAATGGGTGGCTGCAAGCCACTCCATGGGCGGAGGGGTGGCTTGCGGGCCATCGCAAACCCCCAATGGGGTGGCCTGCAATGACGCATTAATCTAAGGAGTTTATATATATATTATTGTTAATTTCTATATTCTCGTGCTTAGATAAGTCAGAGGTGATGTCCCTATTAGAATTCTACAAAATTATAATGGCTAGTGTAAAAGATCACAAAAGTCTAACGGTGACGTTATTCAATTGAAACTTGAAATCTCCAATGGGTAGTTGATATATAAAATAAGTAGAAGGAATTATTAATTACATGCAAAAAAATCATTATTTTTCACTTATTTTAATCGAGCCCTATGTGTCCCTGTTACATTAGTTTATCCTTTAATCAACTTCTTAAAAGTGATTGTTCTATAAGGTGACGTGAAAAATGCATTTGATTATAAAAGCACTCACAATAGCTTAGTCATTTCTTATTTTTATCTAAAATAAATAAGTAAAACAGTAAAAAAAAACCTTCTACATTGAAATATTATGCATTTCAAATGCAAAATACATTTTTTTAACATTTGTGAACAATTCACCGCTACATGTAGCGGACACTATTTACACATCCATCTCATTAATATACTATTTATCTCTCCACATCACTCTTTTCCCAAGATTTTCTATTCCACATCTCTCTTTTACCAAAATTTTCTCTTACTATTTCTCTTTCAACATCTCTTTTTTCCTAAAATTAAAAAATAAGATGTTTAAGAAAAATACAATGATTATAAAAAAATAAAAAGAAATAAAATTAATAGATAATTTTTTATGTAAAAATTTTCAATTAGGTTAGAGAAGGAGAAATCCTAGTTACATTATATTTAATATTCATCCAATAATGTTGAAATTTTTTTATTATATATTTAATAAGATTAAATCTAGAAGTTATTTAGGAGTATAATATTAAACAATTATAAAATAAAAATATAATATTTAATATTCCCCACAAAAAAGCTGTCCTTATGAGATGCTCGTAGTCAAGTAAGCACTAAATTATAAAAACAAAAAAACAAAAAAATACATGACGTATGTGTTTGAAAAGTTAAGGGGCAACCATTAAGATTGCCCCCTTGAATATCTGTTGATAATTACTCATTCTAACTTATCTGTACGGTCAGTCGTTCAATGAATATGCTAATAAAAGTCAAAGGGAGATTAGGTGGATGTAAAGTTTGTCTAATAATACAAACGAAAATTCGTCTAAAGAAGAAACAACAAAAACATGGTGCTACAAACAACCATGAGCTCATTCTAGAGCTGTCGACACATGCCATGCCAACACGAAACCACGTACTTCGATCTTGTAGCCGTCTTTGACTCTTCTTCTCAAGTGTAAACTTCAAGAAACCTTTCCCCGGCTTCTCTGATGCCTATCTCGACTTGCGTGGCAGCTTTGTCAACCACTGACTTTTCCCTTTTACCAGGAAGAGATGTTTTATTTGTAGTTTACCACCTTCTACAACTTTCCAGCTCTAGATGTTTTTCAGAAATTGGGTAACGTTTGGGAAAGTAACCAAAGTTGCCATTTTTGCCATTTACTACTTTTGATAGATTATCTTCTATGAAAATGTTGATTCACACCTACCGGCTACTGTCAGGCTACCTTCCTGCCTTCTGAGTCTCTGACCAAAAAATAAATAAAAAATCCAACGAATTTCTGAAAGTTGACCAAGAAACTTCAATTACTACTTCTCATCCACCACCACCACCTTTTCATAATTTTCTCAGATCCACCTGCATCTGCTCATCTCTGTTTCGCGAGGGGGTCCTCTTCTTCAATTCTTCAATTATGAAAGAGCAGAAACACCGACAGCGTCTCCTACTATGGTTTCTGCTGCCGGTTTTTCTCCTCTTCCAATCCATATCGGCCGTTGATTTCGTCTTCAATGGCTTCAACTCCTCAGATGTGTTGCTTTATGGCCTGGCCGACGTTGAATCTCGTATTCTAACGCTCACTAACAAAACAAGTTTCGCAATCGGTCGTGCTCTTTACCCAGAAAAGATCCTTGCTAAAAAGCCAAACTCTTCTTATGTGAATCCTTTCTCAACTTCTTTCATCTTCTCGATGGCTCCTTACAAGAATACTCTTTCTGGGCATGGCATAGTTTTCCTTTTTGTGCCCGTTACTGGCATCGAAGGCGCGAGCTCATCTCAACATCTAGGCTTTCTCAACTTCTCCAACATGGGGAATCCAAACAACCATATATTTGGTGTCGAGTTTGATGTGTTTAAGAACCAAGAATTCGATGACATAAGCGACAACCATGTTGGAATCGACCTCAACTCCCTCAAATCAAATGCAACACACGACGCCGGCTACTGGCCCGACAACCAAAGAAGCGACAACAGCAGCAATGCTGATGATGAGAAGTCGTTCGCGGAATTGACGCTGAATAGCGGTGAAAATTACCAAGTTTGGATTGACTATTCAGATTCTTTGATTAATGTTACTATGGCTCTGGCAGGCATGAAAAGACCTCTGAAGCCTTTGTTGAATGTTTCTCTTAATCTTTCTGGGGTTTTTCAGGATGAAATGTATGTTGGATTTACTAGTGCTACCGGACAGTTAGTTGAAAGCCACAGGATTTTGGCTTGGAGCTTTAGTGATTCCAACTTCTCGTTAAGCCAAGAGTTGGTTACCACAGGTTTGCCATCTTTTGTTCTTCCAAAGGAGTCAATATTTCGATCAAAAGGGTTTATTGCAGGAATCACAGTGGGAGGTTTCTTCGGTATCTGTCTTTGTGCTCTGTTTGCTCTGTTTTGGATCAAGAGGCAGCGAAGGAGAGCTAGGGAGAGAGCGGAAATGGAAGAATGGGAATTGGAGTATTGGCCACACAGAATGACTTATATAGAAATTGAGGCGGCCACAAGAGATTTCTCAGAAGAAAATGTGATTGGAACCGGAGGGAATGGGAAGGTCTATAAGGGCGTTTTAGCAGGAGGGGCAGAGATTGCAGTGAAATGCATTTCGCATGAAAATGATGGGATGAGAGAATTTCTGGCTGAAATTTCAAGCCTTGGAAGATTGAAGCATAGAAGTTTGGTGGGGTTGAGAGGGTGGTGCAAGAGAGACAAGGGCAACTTCTTGTTGGTTTATGACTATATGGAAAATGGGAGTTTG
Organism: Corylus avellana; assembly: GCF_965113065.1. NCBI lineage: Eukaryota > Viridiplantae > Streptophyta > Magnoliopsida > Fagales > Betulaceae > Corylus > Corylus avellana. The sequence continues at coordinate 41,765,657 of NC_142490.1, read as the reverse complement.
GACAAGTGGGTGTTTGAATGTGATGACAGGAAGATGTTGAGCTGTGAAGACAGGATAAGGATTTTGAAAGATGTAGCTTTTGCAGTCTTGTACTTACACGAGGGGTGGGAAGCCAAAGTCCTTCATAGGGACATTAAGGCCAGCAATGTGTTACTTGACAAGGATATGAATGGAAGGCTAGGGGATTTCGGATTAGCCCGAATGCACGACCATGGTCAAGTGCCTAACACGACAAGGGTGGTCGGGACCGTTGGATATTTGGCGCCAGAAGTGATTAGGAGCGGACGGGCATCGGCTCAAACCGATGTGTTCGGATTTGGTATCTTGATTTTAGAAGTAATGTGTGGGAGGAGGCCTATAGAGGAAGGAAAGCCAGATTTGGTAGATTGGGCATGGCAATTGATGGTACAAGGGCAGTTATTGAATGCCCTTGATGAGAGATTGAAGGCTGGAGGAGAGTTTGATGGGGAAGAAGTGGACAGGGTGCTTCACTTGGGCCTGTTGTGTGCTTACCCTGACTCGTGTTCCCGGCCAACCATGAGACAGGTAGTGAAAGTGTTGGAAGGGAAAAATGGGTTGGAGGATGAGGTTGAAACTGAGGATATGGATGCATATTTGCTCCAAAGAATGAAATCCATGGATAAGTGGTCTGTGATTCCACGAAATTTTGGCTTTTCATTACACCCAACATTTCAAGATATTCGGCAGTCCCTGTCTTCAACCATGTCTCTTTCTTGGTCCAATTCTTTGGTGGAGGGCAGGTGAATCTACTTCATGAATGCTTGGGGATTGACATCCAAACGTTGGGGAATATAGGATTTTGCTTTTGTTCTTGCACATTTCTTCATACATTCATCCATGTTAATTGGGGTTGGGTATTGTAGAAAACGTTTGTTTGTTAGTGGAAGTAGTTAGACATGTTATTGTGTGTACATATAAAGTTCATTTCTTCTAAATCTGCTATAATCATAATGCGAGTCAAGTAATTGTTTTTTCTCATATCATGTTGTCTTTGTACAGTCTTCCACTTTTAAGGAACCAAATTGATCAGCTAAGAGAGACAGAAAGAGAGGCAGAGAGGGAGAGAGAGTGTGAAAATCTTGGCTTAGAATTAGCCTAAGATCTAAATTTCTACAGAACATGATTTCTTTTCTGCTTGGTTTTGTGTTTGGTTGGAAAATTTGTCCACTATCCTATATTATCTTTAGATGCCACTGCAATTGATGTAATTTGCATATATACAAAATATGATGCTACTTCCTTAAATCTAAGGGCCTAAACAACAATACAATTGCTAGAATTTGCTATGATCCTTTCCACTTTCTGGATGGAACTTTCAAAAAACATGAAGATTTGAGTCAAGATGGCTCATAACTTGTACTGAATTTTGCAACCCAGAATAGCATTGACATAAACAGAAGAAGATCAAAGTGGTGGGTGTCTCATAGAATGACATCAGTGCCAACACTCACCAACATTAAAAGTACAAAGAAAAAGAACATTTGAATATCATCATTCCATTGTTACCCGTCTCTGAAAAACCATCCTGTCCTTGTCCAGATGCCAACTTGAGTGCACCAAACTGCCATAATACTAAATGATTGTTGTTAGGTGAGAACTTTGGTGTGAAAATTTTACTTTAAGAGCAAGACAACAAAATTGAAACCCCACAGTAAAAATATTATAAGGGTAAGAAGGTGCCAATCACAATTTATCGTTAATCGATTCGCCTCGCATTCAAATTGTTTGCCCCGGTGTATATAGAATAGTATTGCCCGACACACTTGGTTTTGAATTATATTATGACGTTTCTCAGCAGGAAGCACCAGTGGTCTAGTGGTAGAATAGTACCCTGCCACGGTACAGACCCGGGTTCGATTCCCGGCTGGTGCACTAATCGGATTTGCGGGGATAGCTCAGTTGGGAGAGCGTCAGACTGAAGATCTGAAGGTTGCGTGTTCGATCCACGCTCACCGCACGTTTCTTTTTGTTTTGTTTCAGCCCAACTTTTTCTTTTGGATGAATCAATTGGGTCTAGTTTCTCTCCCAAAGCCTTAGGAGGCCCAAAGCTTGGGCGTTTTAGGAAGAAAATATTTTGTAAATGATATGAGTTTTTTAAGATGTATTTTTGTTCCTTTTTTATAAAAAAATGTTGTAAATGATATGCTTCGAATTCATAATCTCTTTGATGTTACCATCATGACAAGATACTTGTGTGCTTTGTGAAATATTAGATGCTAGAAGAATCAAAATCTCTAAAATTAGTTAGAAAAATGTTTGGGTGTTACAACTTTTACTACTTCCTTATAAATTCACGTGATAGTTCTTATAGCACAACATGAGCGAAAAAGTATGCAATAAAATTTACCTAATAAATTTGATTGTTTAGTGGTTGACGTGAAAGTTCACATAAGTGTTACATATATAAGTATATTCCGACATCAGTTTGTACATCATTGTTCCATTCCATCATGAAAGACTTTTGGCTTGGACAATATTATTTTTTTGAATGAGTTTGCATTGGGTGGACTTTGGCATGACAACATGGGGAATGGATATAGGTAGCACTCAGTTTATTTATTATTATAACCAATAATGATTGTCAAAATGAGTAATTATCGACATTTCATCACCAAAAACTAATGTGCCGTGATCTTTTTTTTAAAAAAAAAAAATTAATTTTCATGCATCAAATGTTGTGAGAGAGTCGGAGAAACCATGTAGATAAAATGGTTTAAGTTCTGTGAAGACCTCAAACATTATCAACAACAACATTAAGGTCGTTGCTGATAACCAATATCGACGAATAAACTGCGACAACTTATTAACAACGATCAGTCATTGTTAAGTCATTAACGACGACTTTAGACTTTTAACAACAAACTTATAGTCATTGCTAAAGACCAAAATTCTTGTTGTGATTTTTTTTTTTTTGGCTAATTTATGTATCAAAGTAGAAAAGCTAGCATTTGAATTGGTAAAAAAATTTAGCTTTAGTATTTCAATAAGCAGAAAAAATCTCTCTCATTGTGTTTCAAGGTAGGTAAATGAATTTTCACTGATGTAAAATTTGTTAGGCAACTTGATCCTTAGAGCATTAATGTGGCTTAGCAATTTGACACTGAGATGAAGGAGTTTTTTTTTTTTTTTTTTTTTTTTTTCAAATAAGGGCGAGAAGAAAAAGGGAAAATTACCAACGAGGGTCTTTGCCACTTCTTAATCTAACAAAAAAAAAAATTTTAAGTGGGAATGCTTGTTTTCTTTTTCTTTTTTTTTTTGACATGTCCACACAATGAAAGGGGGAGGGGAATCCGAATTAGTGACTTCTGCTTTATGAGGCGTGATCCACTGTCGATTGAGCTACTCCTTAAAAACAAATGAAAATGCTTTCAAACACAAAGTACGAAGCGACCCATCTAACAACAAAGTGTGCATCCGAATTAGCATTTCGAAAAATCATCAAAATTTTATAATCAGGAATGAGATGAAGGCGTTATTTTGAAGATAAAGTTTGGTTTGGATGAAAGTAGTGCCTTTTGATTATGTATATAGTCTTTGAAAGCTGCGAAAGAAGAGAAGGGACCAGGTGTCTACATATATATGGCTTTGGCTGTCATATACATCATAGTATTGCCTGACAGATTTCGTTTTCAGTAATATTATGACGACCCTCAGCATGAAGCACCAGTGGTCTAGTGGTAGAATAGTACCCTGCCACGGTACAGACCCGGGTTCGATTCCCGGCTGGTGCATTATTTGATTTGCGGGGATAGCTCAGTTGGGAGAGCGTCAGACTGAAGATCTGAAGGTCGCGTGTTCGATCCACGCTCACCGCACTCACGCTTCTTTTTTTTTTTTTTTACGACTTTTGACAAGCAGGAAATATCATGGCAATTCGCTACCGGAGTAGTTTTGAGGCTTTCCACGGTGACATTTGGCTACCTGCCACAACAAGCAATCGGGGAAGCAAGGATGAACACGTATCCATGTTGTCATTGTCAGTGAACCACCTTCAGAAAAGACTTCCACATCACAGCTGAAAAGAGTTAACATAAATTCAGCACATGACTAACACTTGGCCCATCAAGCTAATATTCTATGCAAGTGCAAAGAGACCATCTTCCCATTATCCACTAAAGGTTCACTAAAGGCAGCATGTCTATTCATCCCATGATCCACTAATAGTAAATTATGGCTCTTGCATTTCTTTAAGTATTATATTGTAGCACCTATTGTAATCGTTAAGCAATTCTGCTATTTCATTAAGTCTTTCAGTCATTCTGAACAAATTCATACAACTTGTCTCCATTAATATTCACACACAAGAACAGAATAATGTTATTTTTACTTGTTTTCTCACACATGAGAGGATTATTTTCTTGTATAGATTTTCTATAATGTTGTTCATCCAAAAATCCTTCCTTTTTCTGTTATTTGTAGGCTGTGCGCTTATGATGAGCTCCATTAATTCCCAACCAACCTACAATTACCACTCGTGTGGAGATGAATCCAACAATTCCCCCAACACTTATTTCGAATCAAACCTCAAAGTCCTGCTGGGTGCTTTATCCACTAAAGCTTCCCAAGACTACAGCTTCTACAACCATTCCTCTAATGGCATCTACGCCCTGTTCCTCTGCCGGGGTGATGTTAACAGTAGTACCTGCAAAAGCTGTGTCAGCTATGCGGGTCAAGATATCACAACTCGGTGTCCATCAAACACAACTGCCATCATCTGGTTTGATGAATGCATGTTGAGGTACTCCGATGCTAATTTCTTTGGAGCGGGAGATACATTGCCAGGTCTATTCATGTGGAATGTCGAGAATACTACTTCCCCTGAGGAACCTAATTTTGGAGTACGAGCTCTAATGAACGGGCTAATAGAAGATGCTAGAGGAACAGATATGTTGTACAAGGCAGGTACCCGGTCTGGGGATAATGGGTCTGAGGTTAGATATGGTTTGGTGCAGTGTACTAGAGATATCAATGCTACTTCCTGCACCAATTGTTTGGAAAAGTCGATGACTAGTGCCAATCAATGTTGCGAAGGGAAGAAAGGGTGGCGTGTTTTGGCCCCAAGTTGTATTATAAGGTATGAGAGCTACCCATTCTTTCAGCCACCATCTCTGCCACTGCCACCGCAACCGCCACTGCCGCCTCAGCCACAGCCAGTGCCCGACAATGGTAAGACTAGTTCAACTTTTCCTGCCTCTGCATAATTTGGACCTATAAAAATGTGGATGTAGGCCAATTTGTAGATGCCTAGTCTTTTTTGATGAAAAAATAAACAGAGGATATAGAGAGAACCAAGGATAATGGCAAACTTGAATGTAGTAGAAGTTCTCCCACATGTTTGATTTAGAACTTGCATTTATCTGGAAAACTTAGTGGTATTGGAACCTTCATGACCAAATACTGAATCCATTATCTCTCTACTGAGTGGTAACAATGACCCTTGCAAAAAGAGGGTGCTTTTGGATTTGTCTTGTTTGTGACAGGTTGTGCAGGCTATATATATTCATATATTTGTTTCTGTCTTTTAAGAAAATATATTTGAACTTACATGAGTTGTATTGTATGGTGAGACAGGAGGAGGAGGGGGAGGAAAGAATACAAGAAAGATCGTAATCATTACCCTATCATCAATTGCAGTAGTTGCAGCCCTCTTGGGTTTCTGGTTTTATTCATACTTTGGCAGGAGGAAAAGACAAGAAGGTAGATTACATGTTACTAATTTCGGGGGGGAAAAGCCAACTAATTCTATTTGATATGTTAAATCTAATTAATTAGTGTGTTACTCTTGCTTAAAGAATGCACTTTAACCATTTTGAATACGTATTGTACCTCTTCTCTGCAGCTGTGGATGAAATAACATATGTTGAATCCTTGCAATTCAATTTTAGCATTATTAGAGCCGCCACAGACAACTTTTCTGACGCGAATAAGCTTGGAAAAGGGGGATTTGAGATAGTTTATAGGGTAAGAAAACATCATGATAAACAAAAAAATAAAAAATAAAAAATAAAAGGATCATTAGTTACTTGTCAAAAGGTATCAAACCAAGCCAATATTTTTCATTCTTTGAAGTTGGCTTGAAATGTTTTATTTGTTGCTTATTTTCATATAAACAAGATAGGCTTTCAAACGGACAAGAAATAGCTGTGAAAATATTATCAACAAATTCCGGACAGGGAGATGTGGAATTTAAGAATGAGGTCATGTTAGTGGCTAAGCTCCAACACCGAAATTTAGTTAAGCTCCTTGGATTTTGCTTGGAAGGAAATGAAAAACTTCTTATCTATGAGTTCGTGCCTAACACAAGCCTTGATCACCATATTTTTGGTATCTCTGAATTTCTACTCCTACATTATCATCAAAAAAAACTTTCAATCGGGTACCATAAAACAGCAAATTATGAAATATTTGACTTAAAAATATGATTTCATGAATATGCAGATCCCATGAAGCGTGTAGACTTAGATTGGGGAAGACGGTATAAAATTATAGGTGGCATTGCTCGAGGGCTTTTGTACCTTCACGAGGACTCTCGGCTTAGGATTATTCATCATGACCTCAAAACTGACAACATTTTATTAGATGCAAAAATAAATTCTAAAATTTCAGATTTTGGCATGGCAAGATTATTTGCATTGAATCAAACTGAAGGCAGTACAAATAGAATTGTTGGGACCTAGTATGTATCAAAACAAGTTATTGCTAATGATTACAACTATGCATGCTTGTGTAATTGATAAATTCCATCGGATTAACATGCCAAGAGGATAGGCAGTAGAAAATATTGAAATTTCAAAGTCATTAGCGACATTGTTACCATTCAAACTAAAGCAAAGTTTATTGATATTGATATGCAGTGGATATATGGCTCCAGAATATGCAATGTTTGGACAATTCTCAACAAAATCAGATGTCTTCAGTTTTAGTATCCTAATTCTGGAGATTGTAAGCGGTCAGAAAATTACTAGTTTTCAAAACACACAGAATGCAGAGTACCTTCTCTGCTATGTATGTGTATCAATTGGTACATTCCTAACATTTATTAAAAAGGAAGTTGAAAACTAATTATACAGCCTTTTGTTTAACATTGATATGGCTCATTGATATAATTTTGCAGGCATGGACAAATTGGAGGGATGGGATAGCTTCGAATCTCATAGATCCCACGTTAATGAAGGGCGGTCCAAAAATCGAAATGATGAGATGTATTCACATCGGTCTGCTGTGTGTTCAACAAAATGTAGCCGACATACTAGACATGACATTAGTTCTTCTCATGCTTAATAGCGATTCTGTTGCGCTCGCTTTACCTACACAACCTGCAAGCTTTATGCAGGTCAACGTTGGGTCAAGCAAATCACTGCAACTGGACAGCAATTGTGGGGGAACTAATTATGTGGCTTCAATTACTGAAGAGTTATCTCCTAGGTGATACCTTTCCATGTCTTGATTCAATCTCGGCTACAGTTCATCTAATGTCCCGGGACCATAAATATAAATCCAGCCAAGTATATGATTTGAAAATATTTGTAGGTGATTATGGTTTGTTCATGGGTTTTGATGTGGGTGTTTTATTATATATATATTGAAACTTAACTGAACTAGAACATTGTGTACATGAATACCTAAAAAAGAATTGTCTTCTCTACAATACCCAACACCAATTAACATGAATGAATCTATGAAGAAGTGTGCAAGAACAAAACGAAAAATCCTTGATTCCCCAATGTTTGAGGAAACCTTGTGTTGCTTCTGAGCTAATAGAACAAATGACCCTCAATTGTCATTCATGATGCGGATTCACCTGCCCTCCAACATAGTATTGGACCAAGAGAGAGACATGGCAGAAGAGTAGGACTGCCGAATATCTTCAAATGTTGGGTGTGATGAACAGCCAAAATTTCGTGGAATCTCAGACAACCTACACATGGATTTCATTCTTTGGAGAAAATATGTATCCATATCCTCAATTTTCCCCTTCAAGACTTTCACTACTTGTCTCATGGTTGGCCGGGAAGTTGGGTCAGGGTATGCACACAACAAGCCCAAATGAAGCACCCTACCCACTTCTTCCTCATCATCTCACCTCTAGCCTTCAATCTCTCATCAAGAGCATTCAATAATTGCCTTTGTAGCATCAATTGCCATGCCCAATCTACCAAAGGTGGCTTCCCTTCCTCTATAGGCCTCCTCCCACACATGACTTTTAAAATCAAGACACCAAATCCAAACACATTGGTTTGAGCCGATGCCCGCCCGCTCCTAATCACTTCCGGTGCCAAATATCCGACGGTACCGACCACCCTAGTCGTGTTAGGCACTTGTCCATGGTCGTGCATTCGGGCTAATCCAAAATCATTGTCAAGTAACACATTGCTGACCTTAATGTCCCTATGTAGGACTTTTGATTCCCACCCCTCATGTAAGTACAAGACTGCTGAAGTCACATCTTTCAAACACCCATTTGTCCAAACTCCCATTTTCCATATAGTCATAGACCAACAAGAAGTTGACCTTGTCTCTCTTGCACCGCCCTCTCAACCCCACCCAACTTCTATGCTTCAATCTCCCAAGGCTTGAAATTTCAGCCAAAAATACTCTCATCCCACCATTTTCATGCGAAATGCATTTCACTGCAATCTTTGTCCCTCCTGCTAAAACACCCTTATAGACCTTCCCATTCCCTCCACTTCCAATCGCATTTTCTTCTGAGAATTCGCTTGTGGCCGCCTCTATTTCTTTGTATGACATTCTGTGTGGCCAATACTCTAATTCCCATTCTTCCATTTCCTCTCTCTTCCTAGCTCCCCTTCGCTTCGTCTTGATAGAGAACAGAGCAAACAGAGCACAACGACCGACACCGGAGAAACCTCCCACTGTGATTCCTGCAATAAACTGTTTGGATCGAAATATTGAACCCTTCGGAAGAACAAACGATGGCAAACCTGTGGTAACCAACTCTTCGCTTAACGAAAGGTTGGAATTACTAAAGCTCCAAGCCAAAATCTTGTGGCTTTCAACTAATTGTCCGGTACCACTAGTAAGTCCAACATACATTTCATCCTCAAAAACCTCAGAAAGATCAAGAGAAACATTCAACAAAGGCTTCCGAGGTCTTTTCATGCCTGCCGGAGCCATAGTAACATTAATCAAAGAATCTGAATAGTCAATCCAAACTTGGTAATTTTCACCACTATTCAACTTCAATTCCTTGAATGACTTCTCATCATCAGCATTGCTGCTGATGTCGCTTCTTTGGTTGTCGGGCCAGTACGCAGCATTGTGTGCTGCCTTTGATTTGAGGGAGTTCAGGTCATTGTTGGCGCTTTTGCCATCGAATTCTTGGTTCTTAAACACATCAAACTCGACACCAAAGACAGGGTCGTTGGGATTGTCGTTGTTGGTGAAGTTGAAAAGGCCTAGATGTTGAGCTGAGCTCGCGCCTTCGACGCCAGTTATGGAAACAAAAAGGAAAACTATGCCATGCCCAGGAAGAGTATTCTTGTAAGGAGCCATCGAGAAGATGAAAGAAGTTGAGAAAGGATATACATAAGAATAGTTTGGCTTTTTAGCTGGGATCTTTTCCGAGTAAAGTGCCAGACCGATTGAGAAATGTGTTTTGTTAGTGAGCGTTAGAATACGAGATTCAACGGTGGCCAGGCCGTAGAGTAACATATCGGAGGAGTTGAAGCCATTGAAGACGAAATCAACAGCCGATATGGATTGGAAGAAGAGGAAAAGTGGCAGCAGAAAGCATAGTAGGAAAGGATGTTGGTGTTTATGCTTATTCACGGGGATATATAGCTAGGAAAATGAAACGGGGAATTAGTGGAAGAGAGATGAGCAGGTGGATCCGAGAAAAGAAAGGTAGTGTTGGAAGAGGAGTTACTGAACATTCTTAATCAACTTATATTGATTGGGTTTTTATATTTTTTTGTCAGAAGGCAGAAGGCAGCCAGATAGTGAGGTTGGTATGAATCAACATTTTCATAGAAGATTTATTTTAGTGCAGTCAATGGAAAAAATGGAAACTTGGGTACTTTTCAAAACGAGACCCAATTTCAAGGAGTAATGCTACAAGTCCTTGTGTTCATCTTGAGTCCCTCTAAAAATGATATGGCTATTAAAATTATCATTGAACTTGTAATTGATCATTATAGAATTTTGATCAAATAGTGATTTTAATAGTCACATCATTCTTGGAGAGACACAAGAGAGACTTTTAGAATTACTCAATTTCAAGCATCTATTGTTGGAAAGTTCGTAGAAGGTTCTTTTCACGGTGACTACAAATAAAACATCTTTTTTTTTTTTTTTTTTTTTTTTTTTTAATTCAAAGGGGGATGGTCGGGGGGTCATCTCAAAGTTAAAATGAAAAATAATTGGTAGATTGTTAATTACATTTAGTTGACTTATATACAACTATTATACAATTGAATCACGTAACATTAAAAATTAGTCATTGGATTAGCATTTGATTTTTAACAAGTATTGATCCGGGTTAATTTTTAGTGGCACGTCATCTAGTTGTATGGAATTTGTATAGGAATCAACAACCACTGATTTAATACTGATTCAATAGCTGATTTTTATTGTTATATCATTAATTAGTTGCATAAAAGTCTACTAAATAACTTTGCTTTGTTTTTTTTGGTCTTTTGTTTTCTGTTATCGAAACCAAAATATTAACAACCAACTCAAAACACAAAATACTCTTAAAAAATACAAAATTAATTTTTACTTTTATATAATTAGAACACTTTCTCAAAATGCAAAAGCAATATGTTGAGTGCAAAAGTTAGCACTACTCTGAACTTTTCTAACCATTCAAGAGAAGGAAGCAAGGATGGTGGAGAAAAAAAAATATATCCTCAATGGTGGAGGAGATTTGTTTGTCGTAAAATGTTTGTTCTATCTCTCAAGGGAAGGGGGAGCGGGGATTTGAACTAGTAACCTCTGTTTCATGAGGCGTGGTTCACAGCCGATTGAGCTACCCTTCAAGGGACAGTTTAAGTTATTTTAATTGAATAATGATATATACTATACATCATCCCACTTTATCCTATTGGATTAGTGTGGCAGTTTTCATCGGCCATTTGTGTTTTTTTTTTTTTTTGGTTCTTTTAATAATGACTAATCCAAAGGTTGATGGACATTGCCACATCAGTCCAATAAAATGAAAATGAGATGAAGATAGATGAAAAATAATTGGTGTCAACCATTAGATTTGCGGGGTCTACCATTAATTTATGCAGGATCAACATAAGTCCACAAATCTAATGATTTTTTTTTTTGAAATGTGGACATTGCCACATCAGTCCACAAATCTAATGATTGATTTGCAAGATGACATGAGTAAAATATTGACACCAATCATTTCTCAAGATATAATATATAGCATTACTCAATTTAATTTAATTTACGCCTGGTACAACAAAAGTGCAAAGAGGTTGTACTTAACTAAAGCATTTTAATCCTTTTTCCCCATTTCAATTAGAAAAATAAAAAATACAACTAAAGCATTTTGGATTTCATGAATTTTCTTCCTTCTCTATACATTGAGACAGACTGTGCTTGACAACCAAGATATTTGCAAAGAAGATGAAGTTCATGAAACTTGAGAATTTTTTTTTTTTTTTTTTTTTTATTTTTATAAGTTGAAACTTGAGAACATTAAATCAAGTCTATCAAGAATGATCCTTTTATGTAAAGTTTGATTCCTCATCGCTCCCATTAAGGGGGGTTAGAAAGAAGAAAGAAGAAAGACCAACAAAGACCAGTACAAAAGTCTCTACTTCTGACATGTATATGTGCAACCCTGCACTATCTTCTTTTTTTTTTTTTTTTTTTTTAATGAATAAAAGTCATTGAAAAACGGCCAACCCTGCACTATCTTTTCTTCAATTCCAAGCGCTACTTCCCACCAAAAGAAAAATACCTTCAATATATATATAATCAACAAGAGCATTATTCCTTATAATCCCCTCTTTGGAAAGTTCCTCGTACTGGGTATATATATATATATATATAATCTTTAAATGTTGGTTAAAAGCCCAGTTCAAAATCCTTATCCTGTCTTCACAGCTCAACATCTTCCTATCACATTCAATCACCCACTTGTCCAATAAACTCCCATTTTCCATATAGTCGTAGACCAACAAGAAGCTCCCCGCCTTGTCTCTCTTGCACCACCCTCTCAACCCCACCAAACTTCTATGCTTCAATCTTCCAAGGCTTGAAATTTCAGCCAAAAATTCTCTCATCCCATCATTGTCATGCGAAATGCATTTCACTGCAATCTCTGCCCCTCCTGCTAAAACACCCTTATAGACCCTCCCATTCCCTCTATTTATAATGAGGACAAATCCTCCTATGCATTAACCAGCGTGAAGCATAACAATCTTTTATGTTCTTATATGGTATCAACGCCTAAATATTCAAACCCGTTTTGGTTCGGACATTGAAAGCATACTGGAGCCCTTGTTGAAGGTGCATAGGGTGATCCCTACACCAGACTGTATAAATATACAGGAAGGCAATATGACTTCCCGTGGAGATAATCGGTCAAAAGACACAACTCTTGGTGAAGAGTTGAGTTGGGACTCTATAAATAGAGTCCTAGGAAAACACAAACATAATTCCAACAATCTCAATATATAGTTTTACGTAAGTGAGATTGGGTGTTTTTCAAGTTCTCATGATCTCCACAAGATTTCCACCCTAACGGGAGAAATCCTTCCTGAGATTAATTATACAAGATCCTACGATCCTTCAGAATCCAACACTTGTAAGCTTATTGTCGTCTTTGGTTCAACCTAGCTAGTGCATGTTTTCATCGAGAGAGCATCAAAGATACGATGAAGCTGATTTCTGCTTTATAGTTTAATAATGTTGGTAATGATATTGTCTTGTCTCCTCTTTGTGTATGTAAGGATGACTTTTCTAAGATTGCTACATTCTCCAATGAGCTCAAATAATGAGCAAATACTCATTTGATATACGTTGATTCGCAAGAAGCATATGTTTTTCAATTACTGCAAAACATTGAATGCAGAAAGAATTTTAAACCAACCGAAAGATTGTTTTTGGACTCGCTTGATCCACGTTCTTGGGAATTTTCTTCCCTGTATGATTCACCCTATCTAGCTGGTTTCCTTTCTCTGCTGTAAACTTTCCATTATAGATTGATTTCTTCTCTGCAGAAAACCTTCCATAGCAGTTGATGATTGATTGCTTTCATTACACATACCTTCCCACAACAGATTGATTACTTAATTCCATATAACAAATTGATTGCTTTCTTTCAAGCTATTCCTTAGATGCTGTAGCTCATAAATCACTTGTATTCTGTAAATTGTTTTTGTTCCACGCCCAAAGCAGAGATATGACCAAATTGTTTTCATTACATATTAGAGCAGCCTACGTAATTAGACGTCAGAGATATGACCAGTCACATACATCTGAAGGAATTTCCTGGTTTTGAGAAAAACTCTGTCCTTTATAAATTAGGTTGGAAAAATTTCTAAAAACTCTGTCCGAGAATATAACAATCCATTAACGTTGCGTAATATCAGTGGGAGTTGTCTCTTCTGGGTGCTTTAGAGATCATTTGATTAGTTCAGATGAAATCATGCAGATCGACTGTGACTTGCTCAACAATCTTTCTCACATGTGAGTCCATCACGTCCAGCACCATTCGATCAAACCAGATAACATCATTGAGATTTTGACGAGCCTTTTAATGATAAAGCATAAATGGCAATCACTCAGCATCCTTTGATGTTCGAATTTGGTTTTTCACTCCTTTATGCATTCTTAACAACACCATTTACGTATTCAATTCTCCTTTTTTTTCATTCAAATCAAGAATGGGAAAGACCCTCCCTCGTAATCCCTTTTCTCATTTGAATAAAAACAAAAACAAAAAATCTCCTTTCTAATCAATGGTTGCTATCCAACCCAAAAACGGAAATAGCAATGATAATTGATAACAATCCATTAACGTTGCCTAGAACTTTCAACATAATGGGAGTTGTCGCTAGGTGCTTAAGAGATGTAAATTCAGATGAAATGCTATTACAATCAAAATATAATAATATAGTACTACTAGTGGCAGATTTTATCTCATTACAATATATATCCATTTCTCTCCTTCCAACACACCCACTTTTAGTTTACAAGTAATGCTAGAAAGAGGATTAGAGTTCTCTTGAGAAATTATTGGGATCAATATTTTGCACTTATATATATATATATATATCAACCATTAGATTTGTGGACTTATGAGGACCCCACATAAGTCAATGGTGGATCCCACAAATCTAATGGTCGATATCTTAAATTTGTAGGAGAATATGAGAAAAATATGGACAAATTATTGACATCAATCATTTCTCGAGTTCTCGTAGTGTCTTCTGTATTGTGACATGACTTTTAAAATCACCAATAGATCAAAATCTAATAATGATCATTTCAAATTTAATGGTAATTTTAAAAGCCAAATTTCATTTGAGAGGACACAAGGAAAACTCTAGTCCTTCTAGCATTACTTTTGGTTTACGAAAACTAGAATTATATTCAATTTGGTCATAGGAGGAAGATGAAGAGTCAAAAAGTTCAAAAATAAGATCCAAAGAAAAGTGTTAGAAAAAAAAAAAAAAAAAAAAAAAGGTTAAGAGAATTTTGAAAAGAAGCTTGTGTTTTTTATGTGTGAAACTTTATAATAACTTGGACTATTTATAGCTGAATTGCGATTGAAATCAAAAATTAAAATAAATAAATAAATAAATAAAATTGCTTCTTTACGTTTTGGCATTCATTTTGTGTATATCACTGCTTAGTTGGCATGATCTATCCACCATTGATTTTTTTTTTTTTTTTTTTTTTAATTTAGGATGGATGGAATTTTTTTTTTTTTAGAAAAACATAATATTTCATTCAATAATATCATGAGCATAAAGCTCTTACATCACAGAGCAAAGTTCTGAAGCAACCATAGCATAAAGCTACAAGATTACCAGGTTTAGTACAAGATTCAAGACCAATCCGCTAACCCATGACTAAAATCAGATTTAATACTAGATTTGTGACAGACAGACTCAACCAAATGCATGGATAGCAATTATTCCTCGACCCTGAGAGCGGAAAGACTCTCATGCCGAAACTCTTCCTCCTCGACCCAAAAGTCAGGATAATGATCACATCCACAACCCAAAGGTCTGGACTAAAACTAATTAACCCGAAGGCGACATAGATCGAGTGAGAGAGGAAAGAGCCTTATTACAAACCGAAACAAAACATGGAAATTAAACAATACAGGGAAAAAACACACTCCAAAACACAAATACATCTTAAAGAAGCAACAGAACAAGGAAATAAAACAAGAAAAAAAATAGCACACTCCGATCACGCACACGTCGGAAACCGAAAACCAAAGGGGCATTGGAAGCTCATCACAGCGGGGACATGTTGAAAGGCCCAACAGTGGACGGTGGGCGGCGAACAGGCACTGAGAAGACCGGCAAAGCAGGACCTGAAACAATCACAAACAAGAAAAAAAGAAAAAACAACAAGGAACCACCAAAACAGGGAAAAGGAGCACAAAGTGGGAAGACGGTAGCCGAAAGGGAGCCGGACCCGTGTAGGCCTGAAACCGCCGCGTAAGGGGCATGGGAGCTCGACGCGGTGGGGACGCATGGAAAAAAACCCTAATAGCGGGCAGCGAAGCGGAGACACAAGTCGGCGGCGACCACAGACAAAATTCGAACCCACAAAGAGCCAAAACAAGGCCAAAGAGCCCGCTGCAGAAAATGAAGGCAGGGGAAGAAAAGCGGCAGGGAATGGGCAAAAAGGGAGAAAAACGGAGGGGGAAAAGAGCGGCAAGGAATGGGAAGAGATGAGGCACCGGAGCTAGAGCATCAGGTAAATAGCTAGCACCAGAGCGAGGAGGACGAGGGGAAGAGGTAGGCTGCCAAACGGCCAACCCTCCTCCCCTATGTGGCTGCAGGGTTTCGCTTAACTTAACAAAGATATACACGAGATTGATGCGATAATGCAAAGTATCATTTCTCTTGAAATTTATTTTTTTTGATATTTTAAAAAGTGAATATTCTTTTAAAATTCTCGAAGAAAAAAAATTATTCTCATAATATGCCTGAGTATATTATGAGAATATTCAATTACAATTCTAAAAGGAAATTCTCGTAATATGCGTGAGAATATTCTATCACAATTCTCAATAATAAAAATGCGTTTACGTACATACTCTCGTCAAACTACCACCCAATAAATAATGTCCCACAAATTTTCAATTGTGACAACGTCTCTTCCAAACTACGAAAACATTGTCAATGTCTCTCACATGACTAGCAAAAAGATAAAAATGCACCTATAGATTTCTCAATAAGACAAAAATACTATTTATAATTTAAAAAAAAAAAAAAATTTAAAAGGAAAAAAATTTTAATTTAAAAAAATTAAAACAAAAATTTTTTTATTTTACTGAGGGTAATCTTGTCATTGGGGAAACATTGACAATTTTTGTTTTTTTTTTTTTTTTTGAAAAATATGGAACTTTCATTGATGAAATTTCATAAGCATAAAGCTCTTACATTATAGAACATACATCTCTGAAAAATGAAGGTTACAAAGTCATAAAAATGATTTCAAATTTCCGCTAACCCATGTATAATTACATTTAAGGAACAGAACTGCTTCGTGCAGACTAGATCTAGGACATGGGTAGCCTAAATACAAAACAAAAATAAAAAACAATTAGAAACTAAAAATTCAGCCGTGAAAGTTAAGTCCCTACACCGATCTACTTCATCCTCAACCCGAAGGCCAGGACAAGAAATTAAAACTCAACCTGGTGGCGAGGACAAACAAAATTGAAAATTCTAAACCGACTCCAATTATCACCAACTCAAACGTCTATGAGTTTTACAGAAAATAACCAGAAAGCAGATCTAACTTAGCAGTAAACAGATAAATATCAAAACAAACATTCACCAAAATATGAACAATCACACACAAAGATTTTGGTTACGAAGAGGAAACCTTTTAGAGAACTTTCTAAATGTAAAACCTCTCCGGGGCAGCCAAACCCAGGAAATCAATTCACTATATAGAAGAATAAGGAATACAAGAAGAATAACAAAACCTTTGACTCTCCCTTGTACACGACAAGTGACCCACTTGACTTCTACCTCAGTAGCCCTTTCCAGAACATCTGGCACGATTCTTCTAAAAGATTTCCTTTCACCGGAACTCCGATTGGCTTCACGTATTTTCTCTTCAACAATAATCTAGAACAAATTCTCTCTCTCAAAGCACTCTAATTTTTCTAAATAAAATACGTAAGTTACAATGGCAAACTCCCGTAGCTTAAATAGAAAAATACACAACATAAGACTGTCGTGTCCGGACATGGTAGATCTGAGGTCCGGACATGGCTAGGATTACTTATTCGTAACCTAGTGATGTCCGGACCTCCAATTCGTGTGTCCGGACATCTCAACAAAAACGTGTTCTCTGGAACTGATGTCCGGACCCAACTTCTGGAGGTCCGGACATCTCCTTCAAAAACGTGTTCTCTGGAACTAAGGTCCGGACCCAACTTCTGGAGGTCCGGACATCTCCTTCAAGCATCACTTTCTGGAACTGGGGTCCGGACCCGGGGAATTGAGGTCCGGACCCTGCTTGAAAAATCAAGTTTCTGGAAATGGGGTCCGGACCCGGCTTCTGGAGGTCCGGACCCGGACTGTCCAGTCTTCATCAACAACTCCGATCGATGGGCGTTTGTGGTCCGATTGAGCTGAAATTTTGCAGGGACGTTCATAACACATGAATCTACATTATGAACGGTGGAGATTGGATTCTGAGCATTCTATATCAGTGTTTGAGCCGTGAACAGTATCATCTGCATTTTGGAACTGAATTAAGCCAACACAAGAACTAACAAACTCCCCCTTTGGCAATTCAGTGACAAAACCAAAATGTCGAGTCAATCCCAGCATCTCCCCATATTTACTCCCCCTTTTTGTCACAGAATGACAAAAGGTCTTCATGTTTCCTGAAACACTTCACAAAATACATCAAGGCATATGTGGAACAAGAAGACATAAATAAAACTCATGAAAAAAATGATGCGTGATTATAAAGAAACATCAGCAAAACTCCCCCTCAATGTATGACTCAATTAACAACAGGAAACTGGAAAGGCAAAGCATGTTTCTCCCCCTTTAAAAGTTAAATGAACACACATGATAACACATCAATGACTCATGTATTGCACAATGAATATCCAAAAGCTTTCCTTTTTTTTTTTTTTTTTTTAAAAAAAAAAAAAAAAAAAAAAAAAACAAAACACCAAAGAAAACTTGTATAGATAAGCAATAGATCATGCATGCTCGTATGAATATCTGAACAATTCGGAGTGATCAACAAGCTACACTTACACCGTAAATGTACCATATGCATGACACAACCTTGGTCTGTGAATGCAGTCAAGTAGGCAATAATCAGAAATCTCATGTGATGGTGTAGTGTGTGAGTACTCCCATTAACTAAGATTTCATCAATGAAAGGTAAATCTAGGCAGACATTTTGTAAAGGAAGACCAGCAGTCTGATTCAAACCACAGTAAAACCTTATAATGTTAGGACCTAGATTCCCTCATCCGATACACTCCCCCTGAGACTGATCATTTTCGTTTACCATGTCCTTTAGTAATCATCTATTTCCGCAATGATTTGATCACTGATTCTTTCTTTAGGGACAGACAGAAGCAAAATGAAATCATCTGAGCTTATTTTATGCCTTTTTTTTTTTTTTTTTTTTGGAAAATGGTGGAATTTTTTGGAGCTAGGTTCAACTAACGAGTTGGTCAAGTGGCAAGATTCTACACTGCCTATCTTCCAAACAAAATGTTTTCTCCAAATTTCCAAACATATAACAAAAATCTAAACCTAATGGGGGCAAAAAGTGCACAATTTCGAACATGAGAAAAACTGACTCTTACTCCTTTAACAGTCTTCAGAAAAACAAGGTATATCAGAAACATATGGAGCAATAGATGTAAATTGCAGAAATATTGACCCCACTCATATGTAAAATATTCATTTGAGCACAAAACATGAGAAACTGAGTATCTAACAATTAAAACAATCTAAAAGAATAAAAAATAATCAAAGAAAATAAAAACAAAGCAAACAAAAATTAAGAAAAAAAAAATGCCCTAGAACAGCTATAGACAAATATCAATATGCTCAATTTCTAGGCATGGTCTATGTGCCCACCTAATCTAGGTGAGTCCATTACCACTCCCCCTCAATGGGTGAATGGTATTAATCTTCTTGACCCAAACTTTCTTCACATCAGAGACAACTGTGTGACTCTTATCCAAGACATCTAACCGTGTTACTACGTCTCTCATCATGTTGAATAATTTCTCATAACTATTTCTAGAATGGAAATATTCTCTTTTAGGCTCATGACTGTTAAGCTGAAAACACTTAGGACGAATATGTCCAATCTTACCACAGTTATGACACGTAGGAATAAACCTTTGAGAAGGTTGGTTCCTTAACATGTGCATACTTCTCGACTTAGAACTAGACATATAGGAATCAGTTAGAGTTCCCTTACCTTTTTCATCTTTGGAAATTTGAGGAGAAATTACCTTCTTTTCAGCCAAGCTATCTTCTTTGTTCACTGGTTTCACAAAAATCATCTTTGAAGAAGAAGCAACATTAGTAGATAAAATAGCAGATTTATCAAAACCCAATCCAGTTCTATCAAACGAATGTTTCTGATTATGTAGCATTTGATTTAGCTTTTCACTAGAGAATTTTGTTAAATGATTCTTTGATTCATTCAGTTCATTCTCTAAGGATTTCACTTTGGCAATTAGCATTTGATTTTCAGACATCAAAGTATTATGAGTAGCAAGAGAATCAGTTAAGGTGACAGAAAGTTGATCATTTTCAAGATTAACCTCATTGAGTTTCTTCAATTACTGCTTATTCAGCTTTTTCAGTTTAGTGTATTCCACAAAGAGATTATTATAAGCATTTTGCAAATCATCTTCTTCTTCCGAATCATTATCGGACACACCTTGTTTGTCTTGAGAATTACACTCACTATTCTCATGCTCACTCTCATAACTAACTCCAAATGCTAAGTAATTAACTCCTTGTTCAGCATCGTCCTTGTCTGACTCATCACTTTGAGTCACATTAAATGCCTTGCCATTTGACTTTCTCAAGTTAGCACAGTCAACACGAATGTGTCCATGTCCTCCACATTCGTGACACTTGATACCTTTAGGTGACTTTCCTTTCTCAACATTCTCATTTCTAGATTTTTCAGAAAATTGTGAATTGCTATTTCTAAGATTTCCTTTCTTGGCTCTAAAGAATTTCCTAAACTTCTTAGCAAACATAGCAATTTCTTCCTCATTTCCAGAATCCTCATCAGATGAACCACAAGAGTCAACCTTAACATTTTTTGCCTTAAGAGCAATATTTTTGGTGTTCTTGTGTTTAGGAAGAATTAGCTCAAAGGTCTGAAGGGAACCTACAAGTTCTTCTACTCTCATAGTATCTAAGTCCTTGCTCTGTTGTATAGCAGCAATTTGGGGAATAAACCTCTCAGGCAAAGATCTTAAGATTTTTTTCACCACTTTAGCATCATCCATTTTCTTTCCCAAATTAATGGTAGAATTTCTAATGACACTAAGCTTTGAATAGAATTCATCAAAAGTTTCATCTTCCTGCATTCTAATCTCCTCAAACTGAGAAACCAACATTTGAATTTTTGAAGTTCTAACAACCTTAGTTCCTTCATGTGTGATTTCTAAAGTTTCCCAGGCTTCCTTAGCTATTTCACATCTAGAAATTCTAGAAAATTCCTCATTTGAAACAGAGATGTAAATAGCATTTATAGCTTTGTCATTCGCAGTAGCATTATTCTTTTCCTCTGTTGTCCATTCAGCTATTGCTTTTTCTGGACGTGTCCATCCAGATTCGACAATATGCCAAACATTAATGGATTTAAAATATGCTCTCATACGAATTTTCCAAAGCGTATAATTTGTTCCGTCAAAGACGGGAAGAGAATTAGGAGCAACAGTATGAGACATTTGATATGGAGCCTCGGATCACACTCAGGAAATAAATCCTTCACAGAGTGAACCCGCTCTGATACCAATTGAAAATTCTAAACCGACTCCAATTATCACCAACTCAAACGTCTATGAGTTTTACAGAAAATAACCAGAAAGCAGATCTAACTTAGCAGTAAACAGATAAATATCAAAACAAACATTCACCAAAATATGAACAATCACACACAAAGATTTTGGTTACGAAGAGGAAACCTTTTAGAGAACTCTCTAAATGTAAAACCTCTCCGGGGCAGCCAAACCCAGGAAATCAATTCACTATATAGAAGAATAAGGAATACAAGAAGAATAACAAAACCTTTGACTCTCCCTTGTACACGACAAGTGACCCACTTGACTTCTACCTTAGTAGCCCTTTCCAGAACATCTGGCACGATTCTTCTAAAAGATTTCCTTTCACCGGAACTCCGATTGGCTTCATGTATTTTCTCTTCAACAATAATCTAGAACAAATTCTCTCTCTCAAAGCACTCTAATTTTTCTAAATAAAATACGTAAGTTACAATGGCAAACTCCCGTAGCTTAAATAGAAAAATACACAACATAAGACTGTCGTGTCCGGACATGGTAGATCTGAGGTCCGGACATGGCTAGGATTACTTATTCGTAACCTAGTGATGTCCAGACCTCCAATTCGTGTGTCCGGACATCTCAACAAAAACGTGTTCTCTGGAACTGATGTCCGGACCCAACTTCTGGAGGTCCGGACATCTCCTTCAAAAACGTGTTCTCTGGAACTGAGGTCCGGACCCAACTTATGGAGGTCCGGACATCTCCTTCAAGCATCACTTTCTGGAACTGGGGTCCGGACCCGGGGAATTGAGGTCCGGACCCTGCTTGAAAAATCAAGTTTCTGGAAATGGGGTTCGGACCCGGCTTCTGGAGGTCCGGACCCGGACTGTCCAGTCTTCATCAACAACTCCGATCGATGGGCGTTTGTGGTCCGATTGAGCTGAAATTTTGCAGGGACGTTCATAACACATGAATCTACATTATGAACGGTGGAGATTGGATTCTGAGCATTCTATATCAGTGTTTGAGCCGTGAACAGTAGCATCTGCATTTTGGAACTGAATGAAGCCAACACAAGAACTAACAAAAATAAAAAGCAAAAAACAAAAACCCCACAAGCAGTAGCAAAGGAGCACGGCATCGTAGATATCCTTTCGGAAGACACACCTTGGCCGAAGAAAACGATCAGATCTAAGGTTAAAGAGACAAAATCTAGATCTAAATTTAAAGCAACCCGCCAGCAACAGTGACCAGTAGAGCCTACAGAGAAGACACCGAGCACTGCTACCGTGAAAGGGGAGGAGGAAAGATCTAGATCTAGATCTTCTATTCTCTTGAAGTTTTTCTTGGTGTTGTCTAAAAAAAAAAAAAAATTCTAGAGAGAAGGCTTTTAGTAAGTTTTAGCAAAATAACACATGACAATTTTTGGTAGTTTGGGAGAGGACATTATCATAATTGAAAGTTTGAGAGGGGTATTGTCAATTGGGTTGTAGTTTGAGAGGTATGTGGATTTTCCCCTAAAAATGCTAATATTATGCTTCACATTATCATGAGAATATATATATATATATATTGAAGTGATCATAAGAATATTCTATTTATACTAATCATTGGTAAATACTATCGTTAAAAAATATTACTGTTAGAATATGACCGTTTAAAAATATGACTGTTTGAAAAATGTTTGTTTGAAAACAGTGACCGTTGAAAAATACGATCCTTAGAAAAGAAATATAAGAGATAATAAAAAACAGAATAGAGATAGAATAAATAAATAAAAATTTTAAATGGTATAGAGAAAGAATAAATAAATAAATAATTTAAACGGTATAGAAAAATAATAATAATAATAATGGGATTTGTGGTACATTTTAAAAGTCATTAGATAACTTTTAATGGACTATTTTAAATAAAAATGTAAATAAGCCATAATGAATACTCCAAAGCATGTAGACCTAATACAGGAATTATGATCCTCTGCAATTCAAATGCACGGGAGAGTATTCAGTTAGTTATATTTTAAAGGTATTTATGTTCCTTAAAAAGTAAAAAGACAAAATTACCTCTCAAATATAATTAACTAAATAATCTCCTTATTTTGGAGATGATGGGCACTAACCAGCGTTGGCACGTGTTGGAGCGGATGGAGGAGAAGGGAGGCTCAGCACCTTGGAGGGCGGGCGGTAGCAGTCAGAGTTGTTGATTTCTGGCCCAAAAACACCTACAAAAACAAAGAAAACTAAGGAAAAATGTGTAGAAGGGGAGGGGGGATTAGAGGGGAGAGGGGGAAGGGGGAGAGGCTAGCTCCCTCCTCCTCTCTTTCTGAACAAGATTGATATGGCTGGTAATATGATTGCTTGTTTAGATGTACGTATTAAACCAAATCATTTCATAATTTTGATTAAATTTTACAACATTTAATGATGCATATAGTGCTACCTCATTTAAAAATTTTAAATGATATGATAAAGATGATCACATTTACACCGTTAAATATTGTAAAATTTAATCCAAACAAAATGATTTCTCTCGAAAATCGTGTTCCATTCAACTAGACATGCAACCTAAAACGAAATATTATATTTACAATCCAACATTTAATTAAGCAGAACAGTAACTATTGTTGCACACAGAACTAAAATTCAGGATCCCAAAGAAGTAGAAAAGAGCTTAATATAAAATAAATCAATCACTGTTCTAAATAAATAAATAAATCAATCAATCAATCACATAAAACACTAAGATTTAAGTGGTTCGGCTTAACAAGCCTACATCCACTGACGAAGGCGATTCGAAAAAAATTCACTACCAAAAGAGGGAGTACAAAGACAACATAGAGAAACCCATTTAAAACTCAAAGCCCCAATACACCAAATTCTCACTCTTACACAAAAACGAGAAAAAATTGACAAAGAAAATTTTTTTATTCTCTGAGCGCCATAAGACACAACAAAATGAGGAAACGTACCCTGATAAGATGTGCGGTAGGGGTGCAAAGGCGGGCGGTTTTTAACCGCCCGCTAACCGCTAACCGTTATAACCGCCAACCGCCTAACCGCCTAACCGTCTAACCGCATTAACCGCTAACCGCCTAACCGCCATAACCGCCTAGCGGTTAGCGGTTAGCGGTTATTGGGTCTACTAACCGTAACCGCTAACCGCTAACCGCCTTTTTATATAATATATTTTTATAATTATAATTATAAAAATATTTATACATATAACATAATCACTTGATCATTAAATCACAATTTTTTTAAAAAATAATTAAATCACAATTTGAGTATTAATATATTATCACTATAATTTATATGATTATATCATATAATCACTTGATCATTAAATCACAATTTTTTTTTAAAAATAATTAAATCACAATTTGAGTATTAATATATTATCACTATAATTTATATGATTATATCATATGAGATTGATTATTAAATCATTTGATTATATAATAACAAATTATACATATATAATATGACATAACTCATAAGTATACCAATTCATACTAATACAACAATTAAATATCTAGAGACTTATTTCCAATGTATATTATAAACCTATAAGTCTATATAAGTCTACATATGTATATAAATAATATAAATGTATAATATCAATAGTTAATCATATGATTCAATGACAATTCAAATACTTTATTCAAGACTTCAAGTGAATCATATTATTAATGTACAATGATGATATGATTTGTATAATATCAAATTAAGTAATTGACATTGGATTAAACAATGACCAATGTGTTACTTATAAACATAATTTAAGTATTAATGTATTATCATTATAATTTTAGTAATTTATATATTATCACTATAATTGATATGATTATATCACATGATGGCTTGATCATTAAATCATATGATTATATAATAATAAATAATACATATATAATATGACATAACTCATAAGTCATAAGTCTACAAGTTAATCATATGATTCATGTACAATGATAATCACAATTGATTCAATTGAATTAAACAATATGTTACTTATAACTACAAATCTACAATTTAATTAAAGCATTATTAGATACTTTAGGAATTTAGGATTTAGGAGTTTGAACATTACCATTTACCATTAGATATTAAGTTCAATTCAAAGAAAAAAGATTATAAGTAAATATGATAAGAATTTAAATAATTAATCATATGAATCATATGATATAATGTAATGAGACTATATGATTATATAATATCAAATTAAATAATTGACATTAGATTCAACAATGTGTTACTTATAATCACAATTGAAGTATTAATGTATTTTTTGAGCATTTTTTAGAAAAAGAAATTTAACCATTTTTTGAAAGAAAAAAAAAAAAGAAAATTAACAATTTTGAACAATTTTGAATTTTATATATATATATAATTGCTTATAGTTATATTATATGCATATTGAATAATATAAATGTATAAGCTAAATACTTAACTATATGATCCAATTACAATTCCAATACTTAATCAATTATTCATGTACAATGACAATGACAATGTGATTCATATAATATCAAATTAAGTAATTGACATTGGATTAAATAATGTGTTACTTATAATTACAATTGAAGTATTTTTGTTTGTTTGTAAGTTTATAAGATCAACACTTAATCATATGATCCAATGACAATTCAAATATTTAATCATAATATTTATATACAATGACAAATTTGATTCATAAAATGTCAAATTAAGCAATTAGCATTAGATTCAACAATTACTTATAACAACAATTTAAGTATTAATATATTTTTCATTTTTTTGAACACTATTTTGACAATTTTTAAACCATTTTATGAAAAAAGAAATTGAACCATTTTTTGAACAAATTTTTTTAACAATTTTTTGAACCATTTGTTGAACAATTTTTTAAAATTGAACAAGCCAAAACTACGTCGTTTTAATACCCATATATATTCATCTCTTCCTAACCTTAAACTAAACCTAATCAATCTTATTCCTAGAGGTTTGTTAGTAACGAAGATTATTATTTTTTGAATTGTCATAGTATTTTAATTACAATACAATTATATTAAGCACTTTTTGATATGTGTACATGCTTGTGCCTTAATATTATTATGTTTAATATTATAACTTTTCTTCTTTTGATGTCCACAGGATTTGCTAGAGGATCAAATGAGAAGATTGATGAAGTTTTAATGTTTTATTTGACTATTTGTATCATTTAATGTTTTATTTGAACTTATTTTATATGCTTTGTGTTGAACTTTTTTTATATTTTTTTTTTATATGTTGTGATAGTTATCTGAATTCTGAACTTTTTTTTGTATGTTGTGTTGAATTTTTTTTTTTCCTAAAAAAAAAAAGTTAACGAGTTATGATTTAATATTTAAGGAAATTTTTTTTTAAGTACAAGTAAATGTAAATTTTGGGTCAAATATTTTTGATTTTTCAATGTGGGCTCTTTTTATAGCAATTGGGCCCAAGAAGATATTAAAAATACAAGGAAAAAAAATGAGGGTAAAAAAAAGCCCAAAAAGCCCAAAAAAAAGCCCAATTTTAAAAAAGCGGCTAGCGGGCGGTTATCTATTTCACTAACCGCTAACCGGCCACTAACCGCTAAGCGGTTAGCGGTTGCGGTTAGTAAAATTTACTAACCGCTAGGGCGGTTACGGTTAGCGGTTATTGCCACTAACCGCTAACCGTAACCGCCTTTGCACCCCTAATGTGCGGCTTCTAATTTTTCTCCCCCTTGCCTTGTTGCAAATTAAGCCTCCCTTTTATAGAGGCTGAAAGTCGGGTAGCAACTTATTGAACAACTTGGACTAATGTCACATGTACTCCAAATTGGCGTAGTAAAGCCAAAAATCAATATGGAAATAACAAAGGTGTTGGCTTGTAACGCTCACCCTAAATGATATGATATTGTCTATTTTGAACCAAGTCTGCACGGTTTTAGTATTGATTTTAATATTAGCTTGTAACACTCGCCCTAAATAATACAATATTGTCCGCTTTGAGTTGAGCCCGCACGGTTTTAGTATTAATTTTAATATTCGCTTGTAAAAAACCAACAAAATAGCCCCAAAGACTCCATATCAAGCTTGGAATTCCAAAGTCAAGTGAGCCCCACTTCAAGACGTGAATATGAATGTATATTCTTAAATTATAGGTTCCTTTGTTGATGTCCCAACCCTCTAGATTGCCTTTTCAAAATATTGTGGGTGTGTGGGGTCATAAGTGAGAAAGGATGTCCTTTTTTCACAGGCATATATGCACAATGCCAAAACAAGAGTCTTTGAATGGCCGCTGTTGCTTGGAAACATATATACAAAATCGCACCCATAATACCTTTACAAGTATCCATACGTTGGATTCACTTTAGCTATGATTATTTGGACCAAAAATGAGGCTATTTTTATAGGCTGCTTGACTTGAGAAACGTGTGATAATTTTCGGATGATCCAGACGTGAGTGGACGACTTTTGACGAACAAGAAACATCAAGGCAATTCTCTACCGGAGAAGTTTTGAGCTTTCCACGGTGACATTTGACTACCTGTCACAACAATCGGGGAAGCAAGGACGAACACGTTTCCATGTTGTCATTATGAACAAATATATACTTCAAGGTCGTCTTGTTTCCAATAATATTCACACCAACAAAAAAAAAAACAATTAATAATGTTGTTGTTCATCCAAAAAACCTTCCTTTTCCTGTTATTTGTAGGCTGTGAGGTTATGATCAGCTCCATTAATTCCCAATCCCAGCCAACCTACAATTACCACTCTTGTGGAAATGAATCCAACAATTCCCCCAACACTTCTTTCGAATCAAACCTCAAAGTCCTGCTGGGTGCTTTATCCACTAAAGCTTCCCAAAACTACAGCTTCTACAACCATTCCTCTAACGCCATCTACGCCCTGTTCCTCTGCCGGGGTGATGTTAACAGTAGTACCTGCCAAAGCTGTGTCAGCTATGCGGGTCAAAATATCACAACTCGGTGTCCATCGAACAGAACCGCCATCATCTGGTTCGACCAATGCATGTTGAGGTACTCCGATGATAATTTCTTTGGAGTGGGAGAGACATCTCCGGCGGTGCTCATGTACAATGTCGGGAATACAACTTCACCTGAGGAACCTAATTTTGGAGCACGAGCTCTAATGAACGGACTAATAGAGATTGCTAGAGGAACGGATATGTTGTACAAGGCAGGCACCTGGTCAGGGGATAATGGGTCTGAGGTTAGATATGGTTTGGTGCAGTGCACTAGAGATATCAATGCTACTTCCTGCAGTAATTGTTTGGAACGGTCGATGAGTAGAGCCAATCTATGTTGCAAATCGAAGATAGGTTGGCGCGTTTTGGCCCCTAGTTGCAATATAAGATATGAGAACTACTCATTCTTTCAGCCACCATCTCCGCCACCGTCACCGCCCCCGCCACTGCCCGACAATGGTAAGACTAGTTAAACTTTTCCTGCCTCTGCATAATTTGGACCTATAAAAATGTGGATGTAGGCCAATTTGTAGATAAACAGAGGATATAGAGACAACCAAGGATAATGGCAAACTTGAATGTAGTAGAAGTTCTTCCTTATGTTTGATTTAGAACTTGCATTTATATTTAGTGGTGTTGGAACCTGTTGAGAAATAATCTCACATTGCCTGTGGATAAGACCTTGGGCATGTTTATAAGGAATGAGTAACCTTCTCTTATAGAACCGGTTTTATGAGATGAGTTAGGCCCACAAATTTTTTCAGAACCTTGATGAATGAATCCATCTTCAAAAGAAATGCTTTTAAATTTGTCTTGATATATATATATATATTCCTGTATTTATTGGTGTGTCTTTGTTTTAAGAAAATATAGGCAAACTTACATGAGTTGTATTGTATGATGAGACAGGAGGAGGAAAGGGAGGAAACAAAACAAGAAATATCGTAATCATTACCCTATCATCAGTTGCTGTAGTTGCGGCCCTCTTGGGTTTCTGGTATTATGTATCCTTTGGCAGGAGGAAAAGACAAGAAGGTAGATTAATCAAGGCCAGGGGAAACAATTAAGCCAACTAATTCTATTTAACCATTTGAATACGTATTAACTTGTACCTCTTCTCTGCAGCTGTGGATGAAATAACAAGTGTTGAATCGTTGCAATTTAATTTCAGCACTATTAGAGCCGCCACAGACAACTTTTCTGACGAGAATAAGCTTGGAAAAGGTGGATTTGGGATAGTTTACAGGGTAAGAAAACATCATGATAAACCAAAAAAAAAAAAAAGGATCATTTGTTACTTGTCAAAATGTACCAAACCAGGCCAATATATTTCATTCTTTGAAGTTGGCTTGAATTGTTTTATTTATTGCTTATTTTCATATAAACAGGGTATGCTTTCCAACGGACAAGAAATAGCTGTGAAAAGATTATCAACAAATTCTGGACAAGGAGATGTGGAATTTAAGAATGAGGTCCTGCTAGTGGCTAAGCTTCAACACCGAAATTTAGTTAAGCTCCTTGGATTCTGCTTGGAAGGAAATGAAAAACTTCTTATCTATGAGTTCGTGCCTAACACAAGCCTTGATCGCTATATATTTGGTATCTCTGAATTTCTACTCCTACATTATCATAAAAAAAAACTTTAATTTGGGTACCATAAAACAGCCAATTTTGAAATATTTGGTTGAAAAATATGATTTCATGAATATGCAGATCCCATGAAGCGTGCAGACTTAGATTGGGCAAGACGGTATAAAATTATAGGTGGCATTGCTCGAGGGCTTTTGTACCTTCATGAGGACTCCCGGCTTAGGATTATTCATCGTGACCTCAAAACTGGCAACATTCTATTAGATGAAAAAATGAATCCTAAAATTTCAGATTTTGGCATGGCAAGATTATTTGCATTGGATCAAACTGAAGGCAGTACAAATAGAATTGTGGGGACCTAGTAAGTATCAAAACAATTTATTGCTAATGACCACAACTATGCATGCTTGTGTAATTGGTAAATTGCATCGGATTAACATGCCAAGAGGATAGTAGTAGAAAATATTGAAATTTCATAGTCATTAGCGAGTCTGTTACCATTCAAACTGAAGCAAATTTTATTGATATTGATATGTAGTGGATATATGGCTCCAGAATATGCAATGTTTGGACAATTCTCAACAAAATCAGATGTTTTCAGTTTTGGTGTACTAATTCTAGAGATTGTAAGCGGTCAGAAAATTACTAGTTTTCAAGACACACAGAATACGGAGTACCTTCTCAACTATGTATGCATATCCATTGGTACATTCCTAAGATTTATTAAAAAGGAAGTTGAGAACTAATTATCCAGCCTTTTGTTTAACATGTATATGGTGCATTGATATATTTTTACAGGCATGGAGAAATTGGAAGGATGGGACAGCTTCGAATCTCATAGATCCCATGTTAATGAAGGGCGGTCCAAAAATCGAAATGATGAGATGTATTCACATCGGTCTGCTATGTGTTCAAGAAAATGTAGCCGACAGACCAGACATGACTTCAGTTCTTCTCATGCTTAATAGCGATTATGTCGCCCTCCCTTTACCTACACAACCTGCTGCAAGCTTTATGCAGGGCAATGTTGGGTCAAGCAAATCACTGCAACTGGACAGCAATTGTGGGGGAACTAATTATGTGGCTTCAATTACTGAAGAGTTATCTCCTAGGTAGTACCTTTCCATGTCTTGATTCAAACTCAGCTACAATTCATCTAATGTCCCGGGACCATAAACATAAATCCAGCCAAATATATGATTTGAAAATATTTGTAGGTGGTTATGGTTTGTTCAAGGGTTTTAATGTGGGTGTTTTATATATATATATATATATATATATATATAACTCAACTAGAACATTGTGTGCATGAATACCTAAGAACGAAATGTCTTCTCTACAATATATACAACAAACCCAAGTGAAGAACCCTGCCCACTCTTCCTCACCAACTCACCTCTAGCCTTCAATCTCACATCAAGAGCATTCAATAATTGCCCTTGAAGCATCAATTGCCATGCCCAATCTACCAAAGGTGGCTTCCCTTCCTCTATAGGCCTCCTCCCACACATGGCTTCTAAAATCAATACTCCAAATCTGAACACATCGGTTTGTGCCGATGCCCGCCCTCTCCTAATTAATCACTTCTGGTGCCAAATATCTGACCGTACCGACCACCCTAGTCATGTTAGGCACTTGTCCATGGTCGTGCATTCAGGCTAATCCGAAATCCCCTAGCCTTCCATTCATATCCTTGTCAAGTAACACATTGCTGGCCTTAATGTCCCTATGAAGGACTTTGGCATCCCACCCCTCATGTCTGCTTTATAGTTTGATAATGTTGGTAATGATATTGTCCTGTCTCCTCTTTGTGTAAGGATGACTTTCCTAAGATTGCTACATTCTCCAATGAGCTCAAATAATGAGCAAATACTTATTTGATATATGTTGTTCCGCAAGAAGCATATGTTTTTCAATTACTGCAAAACATTGTATGCAGCAAGAATTTTAAACAAACTGAAAGATTGTTTTTGGGCTCGCTTGATCCTCGTTCTTGGGAATTTTTTTCCCTGTATGATTCACCCTATCTAGCTGGTTCCCTTTCCCTGCTGTAAACTTTCCATTATAGATTGATTTCTTCTCTGCAGAAAACCTTCCATAACAGTTGATGATTGATTGCTTTCATTACACATACCTTCCCACAACAGATTGATTACTTCCATAACAAATTGATTGCTTTCTTTCAAGCTATTCCTTAGATGTTGTAGCTCATAAATCACTTGTATTCTGTAAATTGTTTTTATTCCACGCCCAAAGCAGAGATATGACCAAATTGTTTTTATTATATATTAGAGTAGCCTACGTAATTAGAAGTCAGAGATATGACCTGTCAACATATATTTGAAGGAATTTTCTGGTTTGGAGAAAAACTGTCCTTTATAAATTAGGTTGGAGGAATTTCTGAAAACTCTGTCCGAGAATATAACAATCCATTAACGTTGCGTAATATCAGTGGGAGTTGTCTCTTCTGGGTGCTTTAGAGATCATCTGATTAGTTCAGATGAAATCATGCAGATCGACTGTGACTTGCTCAACAATCTTTTCACATGTGAGTCCATCACGTCCAGCACCATTCGATCAAACCAGACAACATCATTGAGACATTGACGAGCCTTTTAATGATAAAGCATAAATGGCAATCGCTCAGCATCCTTTCCTTTGATGTTCGGATTTGGTTTTTCACTCCTTTATGCATTCTTAGCAACACCATTTACGTATTCATTTCTCCTTTCTTTTCATTCAGATCAAGAATGAGAAAGGCCCTCACTCGTAATCCCTTTTTTTCATTTGAATAAAAAAAATAAAAAAAAAAGGAAAACAAAAAATCTCCTTTCTAATCAATGGTTGTTATCCAACCCAAAAACGGAAATAGCAATGATAATTGATAACAATCCATTAACGTTGCCTAGAACTTTCAACATAATGGGAGTTGTCACTAGGTGCTGGGTGGTCCCTCTTATGTGGGGACCACATGGGCTACAACAAAACAAAGAGTTTTGTTTGTAGTAGAACTCTAACACATGGTGTGTGGGTTTATAAGAGACAAAAGTGAGAAAAAGAAAAATATAAAGAAAAAGAAAGAGTGCGGCGGTGCAGAGAAGAAAAAGAAATAGAAGAAAAAGGGTTTTGCCTATTTACATCCGTCAGAGATTGGAGGTTCATTTGTGGTCCGATCTTGATGCAATTTTAGAGTGTTGCTCCTGACGACGAGTGCTACATATTGACTGGTGTCGATCGTTGGAATTCATCTCCAATTGCTTGATTGCTAATACCTACTTGATGAGATCTTTCTTTATTCTTGTTGGAATCCACTTTAGGGTGATGAATTTATGTTTAATCCAAGAATGCATGTATTCTTGATGTGGTGATAACCTCTAGATATTTCTCTAAGGAAGACAAATTGTAAACTCATTATTGTTGATAGTGGAAGATTTAACTGGACTAGGTCCCGTGGTTTTTACCTTCGCATTTGAGGGTTTTCCACGTAAAAATCTTGGTGTCTTGCTTGTGGGTTTGCTTGATTATTATTTTGCTATTGTGTTACTATTTAATTTGCACAAAGAGGGGTAGATTAATTCCGCTGAGCATCTGAAATTGGTGTTCCCCTAACAAAGTGGTATCAGAGCCTTTGGTTCATTGTTTGTGTGGAGTTCTTGTGTGAATTAAATGAAAGAGTCATCTAATAGTATGGTTAAACTCACAGCTTCCAAATTATTCAATTTGGAAGACTAGGATGGAAGATATTTTGTATTGCAAGGAATTGTTTGACCCCATTGAGTTGAAAGGTGTCAAACCAGTTGCTATAACCAACGATGATTGGAAGAAATTGAATAGGAAAGCCGTTGGATATATTAGGCAGTGGGTTGATCAAAGTGTCTTTCATCACGTAGCTAAAGAAGTTGATGCTTATTGTCTTTGGCAGAAGTTAGAGAGTCTTTATGAATGAAAGACTACTCAAAACAAAGCCTTTGTAATAAGAAGGCTTGTGAATTTGAAGTACAAAGATGGGCATAGTGTTACGGAGCATCTGAGTAATTTTCAGGGAATGTTGAACGAGTTGTCTACCATGAAACTTGCACTAGATGATGAGGTGCAAGCATTACTTGTGTTGAGTTCTTTGCCAGACAGTTGGGAAACCTTGGTGGTGTCACTCAGTAATTCGACTCCCAATGGTGTGATAACTATGGGTATGATAAAAGACAACATGTTCAATGAAGAGGCAAGAAGGAAAGAGCAAGGTATTTCTTCTCATTCAGAGGCACTTGTTATAGAAAGGCGAGGGAGAAGTAAAAGCAGAAAACTTCACAGGTATGACAGTCGTGACAAGTCAAGAGGAAAGTCTTTTTTAAAAACAGACATAAAATGTTTTCACTGTGGCAAGCCTGGGCGTTTAAGAAGAGATTGCAGAAAGTTTAAGAGGGAACAATTGAAAGGAAAAGACGAAGA
The DNA here is from genome assembly GCF_965113065.1 of Corylus avellana. NCBI lineage: Eukaryota > Viridiplantae > Streptophyta > Magnoliopsida > Fagales > Betulaceae > Corylus > Corylus avellana. The sequence goes on along the minus strand of NC_142490.1, from coordinate 41,731,433 downwards.
ACGTCAAGAAGGAAAAGACACTGTAGCAATTGCATCTGATGGTGATGTGGTATTTGCTTTTGATGAAGCTTATGCTAATCTCGCATGTGATGAATCTACGTGGGTAGTTGATACAGCAGCATCTTTTCATATTACTCCACATAGAGATTTCTTCTCTTCCTACACCAGTGGCGATTTTGGTTGGGTTAGGATGGGAAATGAAGCAAAGTGTAAAGTTGTGGGCATGGGAGATATACAGCTAGAAACCAGCATTGGGTGCAAATTGATTCTTAAGGATGTCAGACATGTTCCTGAAATGCGCTTCAACTTGATTTCTATAGGAAAACTTGATGATGAAGGCTACCACAATTACCTTGGAGGTGGACAGTGGAAACTGAGCAAGGGTTCTCTTATCTTAGCTAGGGGAAAGAAGATCAACACTCTCTACAAGACAGCCGCAAGACTAGTCAAGGGAGATGCGATTATTGTTGAGAATGAAAACTCCACTAAGCTATGGCACAAGAGGCTTGGTCACATGAGTGAGAAGGGACTTTAGATTCTCGCCAAGGAACAGCTCCTACCTAATAATAAAGGTACGTCACTAACGCCATGTACTCATTGTCTTGTTGGAAAACAAAGAAGAGTTTCATTTCAAAAATCCTCTTCATCAAGAAAGTCTAATATTCTTGATTTAGTTCACACTAATGTCTGCACTATGAATACTAAAACTCTAGGTGGTGCTCTTTATTATGTAACTTTTATTGATGACCACTCTACAAAGGTATGGGTGTTTGCTTTGAAAACCAAAGATCAGGTATTGGGTATGTTCAAAGTCTTTCATATGAAGGTTGAAAGAGAAACTGGAAGACAGTTAAAATGCGTCCGTGCAGACAATAGTGGTGAATACAGAGGACTGTTTGAAGAGTATTGCAAAAGCCATGGGATCAGGCTTGGGAAAACTGTGCCCAAGACTCCGCAGCATAATGGTGTAGCAGAGAGAATGAACAGAACCATCTGTTAGAGAATCAGGTGTATGCTCTCTCATGCAAAATTGCCTAAACATTTTTTGGTTGAGGCAATGAGGACAGCAGTTGACTTGATAAATCTTTCTCCTTCAGTTTCTTTGGATGGGGACATTCCTCAAAGGGTTTGGAAAGGGAAAGATGTTTCTTTTGAGCACTTGAGAGTGTTTGGCTGCAGGGCATTCGTCCATATTCCTAGAGATGAGAGGTTAAAGCTTGGTAGCAAAGTCAAGCAATGTATCTTCATGGGTTATGGGCATGAGGAGTTTGGTTACAGATTGTGGGATCCAGTTAATAAGAAAATCATACGAAGCAGAGATGTCGTATTATTTGAAGATCAAACCATTGAAGACTTGGATCAGAAAAAGGCAGAGTCTCTCAGTGAATACCGTGTTGATTTGGATCCAATTATTCCTCCTTGTGTGATGCATGATGAACACATGGGAGATGTACAAGAAGAACATGTTGATATAGTTGGTGAAAATGGTGAGCCTACAATTGATAATGTGGAGTCAGAAGAGCATCTAGAGCAAGCTTCTTCAGAACCAGCCGCTGAGATTCAGTTGAGGAGATCTACTAGAAACCGACAGCCATCCAGAACGTATTCAATCAATGAGTATGTGTTACTTTCTGATGGGGGAGAGCCAGAAAGTTATCAAGAGGTTATGCTACATAACCAGAAAAATCAATGGTTAGAAGCCATGCAAGATGAGATGAAATCCTTGCATGAGAATCACACATATGATTTGGTGAAACTGCCTAAGGGCAAGAGAGCACTTAAGAATAAATGGGTGTTCAGATGCAAGATTGAACCAAACAGATCACAGCCAAGGTACAAGGCGCGACTAGTTGTAAAGGGGTTCGGTCAAAAGAAGGGCATTGATTTTGATGAAATTTTCTCACCCGTGGTAAAGATGTCTTCTATCAGAGTTGTTTTGAGTTTGGCTGCCAAAATGAATTTGGAGATCGAGCAGCTTGATGTGAAGACTGCTTTCCTTCATGGTGACTTGGAGGAGGAAATTTATATGGAGCAACCAGAGGGGTTCACAGCTAAAGGCAAAGAACACCTAGTGTGTCGATTGAAAAAGAGCTTGTACGGACTCAAGCAGGCACCGAGACAGTGGTATAAGAAGTTTGATTATTTTATGGTTGATCATGGGTATGAGAGAACTACAGCAGATCATTGTGTGTTTGTGAAGAAATTCTCTGATGGAGAATTTATTATTCTCTTGCTACATGTGGACGATATGCTGATTGTTTGTCATGACACTAGTAAAATTGACAGACTGAAGAAAGAATTGAGTAAGTCCTTTGCTATGAAGGACTTGGGACCTGCAAAGCATATCCTTGGTATGAAAATCTCTCGTGATAGGAAGAAAGAAAAATTGTGGCTATCACAAGAGAGTTATATCGAGAAGGTATTGGACAGATTCAACATGAGCAAGGCAAAACCGGTGAGCTCTACACTTGCAGGTCATTTAAAGTTGAGTTCAAAGCAAAGTCCTACATGTGAGAAAGAAAAAGATGAAATGAAGAAAGTACCTTACGCATCAGCCGTGGGTAGCTTGATGTACGCCATGGTGTGTACGAGGCCTAATATCGCTCATACAGTTGGAGTTGTTAGTCAGTTCCTTTCTAATCCTGGCAAAGAACATTGGGCAGCTGTGAAATGGATTCTCAGGTATCTCAGAGATAATTCGAAAGTATGTTTGTGCTTCGGCAGTGGTCAACAGGTGCTTGATGGGTTTACAGACGCAGATATGGCTGGAGATATTGATTCTAGAAAATCTACTTCAGGGTACCTGATTACTTATTCAGGGGGAGCAGTGTCATGGCAGTCCAGATTGCAGAAGTGTGTTGCTTTGTCTACCACAAAGGCAGAGTACATTGCTATCACTGAAGCGGTCAAAGAATTGTTATGGATGAAAAAGTTCTTACAAGAACTGGGTCTACAGCAAGAGAGGTATGTGCTTTACTGTGACAGTCAGAGTGCCATCTATCTCAGTAAGAATTCAACTTTCCATTCAAGATCGAAACATATCGATGTTAAGTGTCATTGGATTTGTGATGCACTGGAGGATAAGCTGTTACAGATTGAGAAAATCCATACTTATGATAATGGGTCAGATATGATGACTAAATCGTTGCCTATGCAAAAGCTTGAAATTTGCAGAAGCTCGGCGGGCTTGGTGGAGCCCCCCACATAGCCGAGAGGGGAAGATTTGTTGGGTGGTTCCTCTTATGTGGGGACCACATGGGCTACAACAAAACAAGGAGTTTTGTTTGTAGTAGAACTCTAACACATGGTGCGTGGGTTTATAAGAGACAAAAGTGAGAAAAAGAAAAATATAAAGAAAAAGAAAGAGTGTGGCGGTGCAGAGAAGAAAAAGAAATAGAAGAAAAAGGGTTTTGCTTATTTACATCCGTCAGAGATTGGAGGTTCATTTGTGGTCCGATCTTGATGCAATTTTAGAGTGTTGCTCCTGACGACGAGTGTTACGTATTGACTGGGGTCGATCATTGGAATTCCTCTCCAATCGCTTGATTGCTAATACCTACTTGGTGAGATCTTTCTTTATTCTTGTTGGAATCCACTTTAGGGTGATGAATTTATGTTTAATTCAAGAATGAATGTATTCTTGATGTGGTGATAACCTCTAGATATTTCTCTAGGGAAGACAAATTGTAAACTCATTATTGTTGATAGTGAAAGATTTAACTGGACTAAGTCCCGTGGTTTTTACCTTCGCATTGGAGGGTTTTCCACGTAAAAATCTTGGTGCCTTGCTTGTGGGTTTGCTTGATTATTATTTTGCTATTGCGTTACTATTTAATTTGCACAAAGAATGGTAGATTAATTCCGCTGAGCATCTGAAATTGGTATTTACCCCTAACACTAGGTGCTTAAGAGATATAAATTCAGATGAAATGCTATCACAATCCAAATCTAATAATATAGTACTACTAGTGGCAGATTTTATCTCATTACAATATATATCCATTTCTCTCCTTCCAACACACCCACCATTGGTTTACAACTTTTGGTTTACTAGTAATGCTAGAAGGAGGATTAGAGTTCTCTTGAGAAATTATTGGGATCAATATTTTGCACATATATATATATATATATATTTATATCATCAAGCATTAGATTTGTGGACTTATGTGGACCCTACAAATCTAGTGGTTGATATCTTGAATTTGTAAGAGAATATGAGGAAAAATATGGACAAATTATTAACATCAATCATTTCTCGAGTTCTCTTAGTGTCCTCTTAATTGTGACATAGCTTTTAAAATCACCAATAGATCAAAAACTAATAATAATCATTTTAAATTCAATGGTGATTTTAAAAAAACCAAGTTACATTTGAGAGGATACAAAGAAAACTCTAATCCTCCTAACATTACTTTTGGTTTATGGAAGCTAGAATTATATTCAATTTGGTCGTCGAAGGAAGATGAAGAGTCAAAAAGTTCAAAAATAAGATCCAAAAAAAAGTGTAGAAAAAATAAAAGATTAAGAGAATTTTGAAAAGAAGGTTGTGTTTTTTATGTGTGAAACTTTATAATAATTTGGACTATTTACTTTCCAGCGGGTCTTTTAATCCAATTAATTTCTTTCAACTTAGTCTACAATAAAAAGCATCACGTGAAATAATTGATAATACAAATTAAGCATGCAATCTTATTAGCTAGCTATAACCTCTTGGGATATTTCTAATTAGTCCAAACAATTTTATTGGTATTTGTCTGAGATTGAATTGGTGTGAAAACAATATCACCATGCCGAATTCTAATAAAATGTTATTAATTAATTTTTGGCATTATGATCAATACTACAAAGAAGCCTTCAAACAATGCACATTAAATTAAATGACCGGATAAGAATGATTGCATTTACACGTTAAATATTGTAAAATTTAATCCAAACAAAATGATTGATGTCGAAAATCATGTTCCGTTCGACTAGATATGCAGCCTAGAACGAAATATTATATTTACAGTCCAACATTTAATTAAGCAGAACAGTAACTATGAAGGTCATAGATGAGAAGCCTCTCATCACTTTCCAAGTAGATACCTAAAAGCTTAACTAAATTCCTGCCTAACTTAAACCCACTAACAAAACCTTGTCTATTCTTAAATTCTAGGTTCCTTCATGTTGATGCTCCGAACCTTCTAGGTCAGTTCCTCTGTTAATCGATAATTTGCGATCAGTTTAGCAATGATTATTTGGACCAAAAATTATGCTATTTTTATAGACTACTCGACTTGAGAAACGTGTGATAATGAGAGGATCCAGAGAAATCTTGGAAATATAATATTCGGATGATCCAGACGTGAGTGGACGACTTCGACAAACAGGAAACATCAAGGCAATTCGCTACCGGAGTAGTTTTGAGCTTTCCACGGTGACATTTGACTACCTGCCGGAGCTGTGTCAGCTCTACGGGTCAAAATATCACAACTCGGTGTCCATCAAACAGAACTGCCATCATCTGGTTCGAAGAATGCACGTTAAGGTACTCCAATACCAATTTCTTTGGAGTGTTGGAGACATCGCCATGGGTGGTTGTGCGGAATTCCCAGAATAGAATTTCAAGTGAGGGACCTAATTTTGGAGCACGAGCTCTTTTGAACGGGCTAGTAGAAGATGCTGTCGGAACAGATATGTTGTACAAGGCAGGTACCCGTTATGGGGACAATGGGTCTGAGGTTAGATATGGTTTGGTACAGTGCACTAGAGATATCAATGCTACTTCCTGCAGTAATTGTTTGGAACGGTCGATGACTAGAGCCAATATGTGTTGCGAAGCGAAGACAGGGTGGCGTGTTATTGCCCCAAGTTGTATTATAAGGTATGAGAACTACCCATTCTTTCAGTTACCATCTCCGCCACCGCCACCGCTACTGCTGCCTCAGCCACAGCCACTGCCCGACAATGGTAAGACTAGATCAACTTTTCCTGCCTCTGCATAATTTGGACCTATAAAAATGTGGAAGTAGGCAGGCCAATTTGTAGATGACCAGTCTTTGAGTTTATAGAAGAAACAATTATCTTAATACCTTTTGATCATGAAGTATTGGTATTAGACAATCAAATTTTTTGATGAAAAACGTTGTAGATCTAAGAAAATCAGTTGATAGGGGCTGATTGAAAAAATAAATAGAGGATTTAGAGATGGTTATGGAGTTTTTGCTAAGAATACATTAATATGCATAGTTGAACACAACTCTAATCCAAAAGTTTAAGCTAATGGGATAAGGTCTACTTAGGTATATTAAGCACTCTTTTCTTTTATATTTTCTCAATGTGAGACACAACACTCACAAACACACTCACAATAGAGACAACCAAGGATAATGGCAAACTTGAATGTAGTAGAAGTTCTCCCTTCTGTTTGATTTAGAACTTGCATTTATCTGGAAAATTTAGTGGTATTGGAACCTTCATGAAATACTGATGAATCCATCATCAAAAGAAGTGCTTTTGGATTTGTCTTGATTGTCACAGGTTGTGCAGGCTATATATATTCCTATATTTATTGGTGTGTCTTTGTTTTAAGAAAATACTAGCTTAGAGCCCGTGCTATGCGCCGGGTTTTTTTTTTATTTTGTAATTTACTCAAAAATTCTTTAAAAGATTATCAACAACAATTTTTATTTTCTTATCTTAATTAACTAATTAGCTACTAAAAATGACAAATGTTCATAAGATCCTTTTAAACCATAGTTTTACTCAATACATATCTAATAAATTTAAAAATTCATAAATTTTAGTTCTTATAAACTGAAACATATTAAATATTTGTTCCCATATATGTAGTTTAAAATGAAATATACAGGAAAAAAAATTCAAAATAAAAACATAGATTAATCAATTATACAAAATGATTGATTAATCATTATATTCCAACAATGACACCACTTCTCCTCCACTACACAATCCATTATGGTAAACTTTTGTCTTTCAGGAGTTGAACTTTCTCCTCATAAACAATTTTTTTGAGAAATTTTTCTATTACACTAACAAAAAAAAAGAAGTGTTCTAAAATATATGAGCATATTGATATTTGATTACAGTTATATTTACTAATTTTGTAAATAAAAAAATGTTGGTAGTTTAATTTTTCTTTTTAAAAAGGAAAGAGATAAAAAACATTGGCATGAATATTGACATAATCTAATTATACATCGTACCAAAAATAATGATAGGAAATTTTTTCACTATCATTTCCCTTAATTCAACGTGAAATTTACAAAAGAAAACTAATCAATTTGAAAAAATAATATATAAATTAGTATAAAATTTAAGGGAAAAAAATGGAAGAACATAACCAATTTTTTTTTTTTTTAACAGCCATCCTTCACATATATAAAGTAAATGAAACTAATTTTAAGACATATAGGAAAACAAAGACGAAAAAATCTACACAATGAACATTGACATAATCTAAAAAAGCATCCTACACCGTACCAAAAATAATGATAGGAAACTCTTTCACTATCATTTCCTAATTCAATGTGAAATTTACAAAAGAAAAATATTCAATTTGAATAAATAATATATAAATTAGTAGAAAATTTAAGGGATAACAATGGAAGAACATAAATACATTAAATAAAGATAAAATAAAAAACTAAAAATAAAATTTTAATATAATTGAAAGAATTGTCTTTTTCTACTGTATACGTTTCTCGATTCCAATGAAACCTTAAAAACCAATGTCATCCATTAATTAAGCATGTAAACAGATAAAAAAAATTAAATCACTCAATGAACAACAACATGTACAAACTAAAAAATTATCAACAAAAAATAACGATAAGAAACTCTCTCTCATTATTATTTCTTGAGTTCAATGTAAAATTTACCAAAGAAAAGTAATCATTTGAATCAAAAATAATATATAAATTAGAAGAAAAAAATAAGGGACAAAAAAAAAAGGGAAGAACATAAGCACCGGAAATAAAGATAAAAAAAAAAAAGGAAAAAAAAAATACTAATTGAAAATAACTATTCTAGATTAAAAAAAACTGTAGTATAATTTTTCATTCAGAAACAACGATTGAAAAATTGAAAAGAACTGTTCTAGAAAAAAAATATATATAAAAAAAAATAACTATAGTATAATTTTTCATTGAGAAGCAGCAATGCAAATCTCTTTCTCTCTCTCTCTCTCTCTCTCTCTTGTCTTTTTCTAAATTGATTGTAAAATTCACAAAGGAACATTGAGATATAAATAGAAAGTAAGAGAAGAAAAAAAAATTAGAAAAAAATATAAGGGACAAAAACAAAAATGGAAGAACATAAGCACCGAAAATAAAGATAAAAAAAAAAACGAATAAAATGAAAATACTAATATAATTGAAAATAACTATTCTACTCTTCATTGAGAATAGTATAATTTTTCATTGAGAAACAACGATTGGAAAATTTAAAAGAACTATTCTTGTAGAAAAATAAAATAAAGAAAAGAAATCATTGAGAAACAACGATTAGAAACTCTCTTTACCTCTCTCTTGTAGTCTTGTATTTTTCCTGATTTGAGTGTGAAATTGACAGAGGAACATTGAGATATAAATAGAAAGCAAGAGAAGAGAAAAAGAAAAATAAACAGATAGAGAAAGAAAGAATTTGGGAACCTTTTGTTTTCTTCATTAAGACAATTAAATATATTAAAAATAAAACTCATATATTTTAATTGTCTCATATTGAGATATAAACATAAAGGAAGAGAAGATAAAAAGAAAATTAAATAAAGAGAGAGAAATAGAGAATTTGAAAACTTTTTGTTTTCTTCATTAAGACAATTCAATGCATTATGATGATGATGAATATATATATATATATATATATATATATATATATATATATATATAATAATATATCTCACATTAAGATATAAACATAAAGCAAGAGAAGATAAAAAGAAAATTAAATAAAGAGAGAGAAATAGAGAATTTGAAAACCTTTTGTATTCTTTATTAAGACAACTCAATGCATTATAAATAAAAAATCAAAAAATTGGTTCAAACATAAATTATGGGAGAGAGAGAGAGAGAAAGAGATTTAAGACATTTAAGTGGAGAAAATTATGGGAGAGAGAGAGAGAGAGACAAAATTATGGGAGAGAGAAATAGTTAAGACACTTAAACCATATAATTAGTTTAGAGAGAGAAGAAAAGGTTCAAATATAAAATTATATTAAAAAAAATGGTTGAAACATAAATTATGAGAGAGAGAGAGAGATTATGGGAGAGTGAGAATTATCACAATTAATTAAAAAAAAAAAGGAATTCAGATATAAAATTATGGGAGAGAGATTTAAGACAATTAAGTGGGGATAGAGAGAGAGAGAGAGAGAGAGAGAGAGAGAGACAAAAAAACGATTGAAACACAAATTATGGGAGAGAGTTAGCACAATTAATTAAAAAAAAAAAAAACTATTGAAACACAAATTATGGGAGAGAGATTTAAGACAATTAAGTGGAGATAAAGGGAGAGAGAGAGAGAGAGACAAAAAACGGTTGAAACACAAATTATGGGAGAGAGTTAGCACAATTAATTTTTTTTTAAAAAAAAAAAAACGATTGAAACACAAATTATGGGAGAGTGAAAGTTAGCACAATTAATTGTCTTAAACCATAGAATTAGTTTAAGACATTTAAATTGAGATAGAGGGAGAAAGAGAGAGATTTAAGACAATTAAGTAGAGATAGAGGGAGAGAGAGAGAGAGAGAGAGAGAGAGAAAGAGAGAGAGAGAGACAAAAAACGGTTGAAATACAAATTATGGGAGAGAGTTAGCAGGATTAATTTTAAAAAAAAAAAACGATTGAAACACAAATTATGGGAAAAAGATTTAAGACAATTAAATGGAGATAGAGGGAGAGGGAGAGAGAGAGAGAGAGAGAAAAAACGGTTAAAACACAAATTATGGGAGAGAGTTAACACAATTAATTTAAAAATAAAAATAAAAAACGATTGAAACACAAATTATGGGAGAGTGAGAGTTAGCACAATTAATTATCTTAAACCATAGAATTAGTTTAAGACATTTAAGAGGAGATAGAGGGAGAGAGAGAGAGAGAGAGAGAGAGAGAGAGAGAGAGACAAAAACTGTTGAAACACAAATTATGGAAGAGTGAGAGTTAGCACAATTAATTAAATGTCTTAAACCATTGAATTAGTTGAAGACATTTTTCTCAAAAAAGTTTAAGACATTTAAGTTGAGATAGAGGGAGAGAGAGAGAGAGAGACGTGGGAAATAGAGTTAGGAGGACACGTGTCGCAATTCTAAGCATTCCCTACATCAAAACTCGGCTTTTATATATATATATATATGATATATGATAAGCAAACTTACATGAGTTGTCTTGTATGATGAAACAGGAGGAAAGGGAGGAAATAAAACAAGAAATATCGTAATCATTACCCTATCATCAGTTGCAGTAGTTGCGGCCCTCTTGCGTTTCTGGTATTATATATCCTTTGGCAGGAGGAAAAGACAAGAAGGTCGATTAATTAAGGCCAGGGGAAACAATTAAGCCAACTAATTATATTTAACCATTTCAATACGTATTAACTTGTATATCGATCTTCTCTGCAGCTGCTGTGGATGAAATAATAAGTGTTGAATCTTTGCAATTCAATTTCAGATTAGAGCCGCCACTAACAACTTTTCTAACACGAATAATCTTAGAAAAAGGTGGATTTGGGATAGTTTACAGGGTAAGAAAACGTCATGCTAAAAAATAAAAAAGGATCGTTAGTTACTTGTCAAAATGTATCAAACCAAACCAATATATTTCATTCTTTGAAGTTGGCTTGAATTGTTTTATTTATTGCTTATTTTCATATAAACAGGGTAGGCTTTCAAACGGACAAGAAATAGCTGTGAAAAGACTATCAACAAATTATGGACAGGGAGATGTGGAATTTAAGAATGAGGTCCTACTGGTAGCTAAGCTCCAACACCGGAATTTGGTTAAGCTCCTTGGATTTTGCTTGGAAGGAAATGAAAAACTTCTTCTCTATGAGTTCGTGCCTAACACAAGCCTTGATCACTATATATTTGGTATCTCTCAATTTCTACTCCTACATTATCATCAAAGAACTTTCATTTGGGCACCATAAAACAACCAATTTTGAAATATTTGTTTGAAAAATATGATTTCATGAATATGCAGATCCCATGAAGCGTGCAAACTTAGATTGGGGAAGACGGTATAAAATTATAGGTGGCATTGCTCGATGGCTTTTGTACCTTCACGAGGACTCCCGGCTTAGGATTATTCATCGTGACCTCAAAACTGGCAACATTCTATTAGATGCAAAAATGAATGCTAAAATTTCAGATTTTGGCATGGCAAGATTATTTGCATTGGATCAAACTGAAGGCAGTACAAATAGAATTGTGGGGACCTAGTACGTATCAAAACAAGTTATTGATAATGACTACATCTATGCCATGCTTGTGTAATTGGTAAATTACATCAGATTAACATGCCAGGATAGCAGTAGAAAAGATTGAAATTTCATAGTCATTAGCGACTCTGTTACCATTCAAACTAAAGCAAAGTTTATTGATATTGATATGCAATGGATATATGGCTCCGGAATATGTAATGTTTGGACAATTCTCAACAAAATCATATGTCTTCAGTTTTGTTGTCCTAATTCTGGAGATTGTAAGCCGTTAGAAAATTGCTAATTTTCAAGACACAGAATGCGGAATACCTTCTCAGCTATGTATGTATATCAATTGATACATTCCTAACATTTATTAAAAAGGAAGTTGAAAACTAGTTATACAGCCCTGTGTTTAACATTTATATGGCTCATTGATATAATTTTGCAAGCATGGAAAAATTGGAGGGATGGGACAGCTTCGAATCTCATAGATCCCACGTTAATGAAGGGCGGTCCAAAAATCGAAATGATGAGATGTATTCACATAGGTCTGCTATGTGTTCAACAAAATGTAGCCGACAGACCAAACATGACGTCAGTTCTTCTCATGCTTAATAGCAATTCTGTCGCGCTCCCTCTACCTACACAACCTGCAAGCTTTATGCAGAGCAATGTTGGGTCAAGCAAATCACTGCAACTGGACAACAATTGTGGGGGAACTAATTATGTGGCTTCAATTACTGAAGAGTTATCTCCTAGGTAGTACCTTTCCATGTCTTGATTCAATCTCAGCTACAATTCATCTAATGTCCCGGGACCGTAAATATAAATCCAGCCAAATATACGATTTGAAAATATTTGTAGGTGGTTATGGTTTGTTCAAGGGTTTGGATGTGGGTGTTTTATATATATATATTGAAATTTAACTGAACTAGAACATTGTGTACATGAATACCTAAGAACGAAATGTCTTCTCTACAATACAACATGCCCAAGTGAAGAACCCTGCCCACTTCTTCCTCACCAACTCACCTCAAGCCTTCAATCTCTCATCAAGAGCATTCAATAATTGCCCTTGTAGCATCAATTGCCATGCCCGATCTACCAAAGGTAGCTTCCCTTCCTTTATAGGCCTCCTCCCACACATGACTTCTAAAATCATTACTCCAAATCCGAACACATCCGTTTGAGCCGATGGCCGCCCGCTCCTAATTAATCACTTTTGGTGCCAAATATCTGACGGTACCAACCACCCTAGCCGTGTTAAGAACTTGTCTATGGTCGTGCATTCGGGCTAATCCAAAATCCCCTAACCTTCCATTCATATCCTTGCCAAGTAACACATTGCTGGCCTTAATGTCCCTATGAAGGACTTTGGCATCCCACCCCTCATGTCTGCTTTATAGTTTGATAATGTTGGTAATGATATTGTCCCGTCTCCTCTTTGTGTATGTAAGGATGACTTTCCTAAGATTGCTACATTCTCCAATGAGCTCAAATAATGAGCAAATACTTATTTGATATATGTTGATCCGCAAGAAGCATATGTTTTTCAATTACAGCAAAAGATTGAATGCAGCAAGAATTTTAAACAAACTGAAAGATTGTTTTTGGGCTCGCTTGATCCTCGTTCTTGGGAATTTTTTTCCCTGTATGATTCACCCTATCTAGCTGGTTTCCTTTCTCGGCTGTAAACTTTCCATTGTAGATTGATTTCTTCTCTGCAGAAAACCTTCCATAACAGTTGATGATTGATTGCTTTCATTACACATACCTTCCCACAACAGATTGATTACTTCCATATAACAAATTGATTGCTTTCTGTCAAGCTATTCCTTAGATGTTGTAGCTCATAAATCACTTGTATTCTGTACATTGTTTTTGTTCCACGCCCAAAGCAGAGATATGACCAAATTGTTTTCATTACATATTAGAGCAGCCTACGTAATTAGAAGTCAGAGATATGACCAGTCAACATACATCTGAAGGAATTTCCTGCTTTGGAAAAACACTCTGTGCTTTATAATTTAGGTTGTAGAAATTTCTGAAAATTCTGTCCGAGAATATAACAATCCATTAACGTTGCGTAATATCAGTGGGAGTTGTCTCTTCTGGGTGCTTTAGAGATAATCTGATTAGTTCAGATGAAATCATGCAGATCGACTGTGACTTGCTCAACAATCTTTCTCACATGTGAGTCCATCACGACCAGCACCATTCGATCAAACCAGAACATAATTGAGAGATTGACGAGCCTTTTAATGATAAAGCATAAATGGCAATCACTCAGCATCCTTTGATGTTCGGATTTGGCTTTTTACTCCTTTATGCATTCTTACCAACACCATTTACGTTTTCAATTCTCCTTTCTTTTCATTCGGATCAAGAATGGAAAATGCCCTCCCTCGTAATTCTCTTTCTCATTTGAATAAAAACATAAAAAAAAAAACAAAAACAAAAACAAAAAACAAAAAATCTCATTTCTAATCAATGGTTGCTATCCAACCCAAAAACGGAAATAGCAATATTGATAATTGATAACAATCCATTAACGTTGCCTAGAACTTTCAACATAATGGGAGTTGTCGCTAGGTGCTTAAGAGATGTAAATTCAGATGAAATGCTATTACAATCCAAATCTAATAATATAGTACTACAAGTGGCAGATTTTATCTCATTACAATATATATCCATTTCTCTCCTTCCAACACACCTACTTTTGGCTTACAAGTAATGATAGAGGGAGGATTAAAGTTCTCTTGAGAAATTATTGGGATCAATATTTTGCACATATATATATATATATATATATATATTTTATATCATCTACCATTAGATTTGTGGACTTATGTAGACCCCACATAAGTCAATGGTGGACCTCACAAATCTAATGGTTGGTATCTTGAATTTGTAAGAGAATATGAAAAAAAATATAGACAAATTATTGACATCAATCATTTCTCAAGTTCTCTTAGTGTCCTCTTAATTGTGACATGGCTTTTAAAATCACCAATAGATCGATCAAAATCTAATAATGATCATTTCAAATTCAATAGTAATTTTAAAAAGTCAAGTTACATTTTAGAGGACACAAAGAAAACTCTAATCCTTCTAGCATTACTTTTGGTTTACAGAAGCTAGAATTATATTCAATTTGGCCATCGGAGGAAGATGAAAAGTCAAAAAGTTCAAAAATAAGATCCAAAAAAAAGTGTAGAAAAAAAAAAAGAAAAAAGAAAAAGAAAAACGGGTTAAGAGATTTGTTAAAAGAAGCTTGTGTTTTTTTATATGTGAAACTTTATAATAACTTGGACTATTTATAGCTGAATCGCGATTGAAAACAAAAAGAAAGAAAAAAAAAATTTGCTTCTTTACATTTTGGCATTCATTTTGTGTATATCACAGCTTGGTTGGCATGATCTATACATCCACCATTGATTTTTTTTTTTTTTTTTTTTCTCAATTAAGGGTGGATGAAATATGTCAACTTAACAAAGATATACACGAGATTGATGCCATAATGCAAAGTATCATTTCTCTTGATTTTTTTTTTTTTTTTGGTATTTTAAAAAGTGAATATTCTTTTAAAATTCTCGAAGAAAAAAATTATTCTCATAATATGCATGAGTATATTATGAGAATATTCATTAATTACAATTCTAAAAGGAAATTCTCGTAATATGCCTTAGAATATTCTATCACAATTCTCAATAATAAAAGAGAAGTGTTAGGGAGTCAAACAAATAAACCTAAAAAAAAATTCAAATTGATGTGGCAAGGGTTTTTCAATTAAAAAAAAAAAAAAATGCAATTCTCTCTCCCTTGTTTCCCACTCACAGTCTGCCACATCAGTTTTAAAAATTTTGTGGGTTTATTTGTTTGGCTCTCTAGCACTCCCCATAATAAAAATGTGTTTACGTGCATACCCTCATCAAACTACCACTCAATAAACAATGTTCCTCAAACTTTCAATTGTGACAACATCTTTTCCAAATTGCCAAAACATTGTCAATGTCTCTCACATGACTAGCAATAAGAAAAAAAATGTCCCTATAGATTTCTCAATAAGACAAAAGTACTCTTTATAAATTAAAAAATATTTATAAAAAAAAAAAAAAAAGGAAAAAAATTAATTTAAAAATAATAATTTTTAAAAAAAAATTAAAGAAAATTTTTATTTTACTAAGGGTAATTTTGTCATTGAGGGAAACATGGACAACTTTTAGTAGTTTGAAATAGGACATTGTCACAATTGAAAGTTTGAGAGAGATATTATCAATTGAGTTGTAGTTTGAGATGTATGTAGACTTTACTCTAAAAATGCTAATATTATGCTTCACATTATCAAATATAATTAACTGAATATTCTCTTTATTTTGGTCCATACTTTTTTCTTCTTTTTTTTTCTAAATTAATAGGTTTTCATACGCCACACAAACCTTATCATGACAAATTAAGCCAATGAAGCAATGATGGTGATATTGATGATTCCACCAATTAAGATCCCCTCTTCCGATACCAGGTGGCATTTTTAATCCCTTGATTACCACATTTCCCATGCTAAATTAATTGGAAGCACTTTGTTGCTTCGTGTGACACATGCATGGTTGATAAAATAAAATATAATTAAATTCATTATTTTTTTATTAACTTGAGTTTTAAAAATAAGTGATAGTTTTAGATAATCTTGTCTCTTTACGGTTTATTTTCCATTTTTCAATTAAAATATTCAATTCACGTGTGATGAAGATTTTAAAATATTAACTAAATAATTTAATTCATCATTATATATATATATATATATATATATATATATATATATACCAACTTTAGTTTTGAAAATAAATGATTTCAATGTTCAATCATCAAATGTTAGCACTTAATGATTGACTTCTAGTCCATAAACAGCCATGACCTTCTGGGTCGTTTCATATGGTACTACCACCGTTTTATAACAAAACCAGTAGGACATAATAATGCTGAATTTAATATATATTTGAAAATTAGAAAATAATAATAATATATATTTGAAGGCACAATCATTAGAATATAGAACAAAGATAATCATGTATATATATTTCAGTATTCAATACAGAGATAGAGATAGAACACATTCATTTACAAAAGCATAATGAACATATGTCTAATCAAATCATTAAGATAGAACTTCCAGATCGAGTGCAGGAATATTAATCACCTAAACATCATCATTTTCATCATGTTATCTTCTTCTTCTTTTTTTCTTTTTTTCTTTTTTTTGTAAAAAAAATTTTGCTTCTTATCTGATCTTTTAGGGTAGGTAAAACCTTCCATGGGCCAATATTGTCAAATCTATATTTAATTAAGAAAATGCTATGAATACCAAATCTTTTATCAATAGATGATTATGAAACTAATGTACATCAAGAAAAATGTGGAGCTCATTCATTAGAAATGATCAAAACAATTAATCAAGAAAAATGATATATATGAGTATTAATAAATGAGCTTCATATCAATTTGGGATGCAAACACGCTCATGTAATAGTCTGAAAGACTATTTTGTTTCTTAAATTCGTGTTTGGGTTGAAGAAATTTCAAATTGTATCTTTGACATTTTACTGAGGGAGCAATCTGCCCCAGTTTGATTGTTTTATATCAATGAAGAAGAAATTTGTTCCAAAAATAATAATAATTAACATGTTTGTACCAACCACAAGTCTTAAATCCATATCCCCCGTTCTTAGAGCATTTAATTATATTCGGTCGGTAAATTTACTCTTTATTTTAGTTAAAAAATTACTCAGCCTGTGATTAATTAAACTTGTGATGATCGATACAAAAAGTTAAAAGTACTTTTAAAGTTTTTTAACAAATTAACCATCTTTTTGTTTGGCAGAACTTTTTTATATATACTATAAATATATTTTTAGCTCCTTATCACAATCACAAACAAGCTAGAAGCTAGACATGTCGATCTCATTCATTGAATTATGAACATGTTGCCCATGCATATCAAAGCAATATATAACAAGTCTTTATCGAAAATGTGGATCATGCTAAGCAATATGTTAATAATACCTTGATTCCTTCTAAGTTGGGACTTCTTGATTTAATTTTGTCTGTTTTTAGTGTTTGTCAACGACAAGTAGCAAACTTTGGAAATATGGTCCTGAAAATTAATTAGTCTAACATGGATGGCTTTAAATAGCCATTGGTTTGAGTTGATGGTGTTACTTAAAAAAAAAAAAAAAAAAAAAAAAAAAAAAAAAAAAAAAAGGTTTAATAGGCACATGCATGGTCCAATTAATTAGTAAGAAAAGGTAAAATGCATGTTAAATTGAATATATAATAATAATAAACCTGCTGACAAAGCAAAATTTAATAAACCTCAATTTTGTTCTGTGCATGATCTTCAAACAACGACGAGGAGCAACAAGCTTAACATGAATTGTTTTGCACCTTCCAATAGGAAACAAATACCTGAACTTAAAACACAAAAAAATAATATAATCATTTATACTAAATAATTTTTTTTTTTTTTTGACTAAATACCCATTAATAAAATCACCAGAACTACCGTCTTGGTTGATTTTGGAAACTCTGGTGTTGAGGGTTCAGAAGTGGGTGGTGTGCATTGGGTTAGAACAAATAATCCTGACATGACAATCCCAATCAATTTTTGAATTAATCATTGTTTAAAATAAAAAAATCTAATGGTGGATTAAGAATGCAAAGTCGGCATTGTGGGAATGAGATAAAAATATGGTATATAAAAGCTCAAGATGCATGAGTTCAGTGGGGTTCACATTTGAGAAAAATGTTTTTAGTGCGTTTCACTTAGTAGACTTATTTAGTAAACTTTTTGAAAAGTGTTTTGTATTTTCAAAGAAACAAAAACTAAACATGCATATTTTGAGAAAACGCAAATGTGTAGAATTGGCTTTTTACTTACAAAAAATTAAAATCAAACTTTAAAAAGGTCACGTCTTTTTAGAGGTGACCGTGCGACTACCCCTCTCTAAATCTTTTTATAAATAATAATTCTATGTTCTAATTTCTGCACCATAAAAAGTAAACACTTGTTTGTATAAAAAGTGTTTTTTTTTAAAAAAAAAGTGAATTGCTTGTTAAATAATTTTATTTTTAATTTTATAAAGAAAGAAAACACTTTTTAAAGCCAATACCATACAAAACCCTACTTTTAATTACCAATTTTCTAGTTAATAGTAATTAATTGCCTCTCACATCTTTCACAACATAAATGATAAATCTAAAACAAGTCAACAATATCTGATCTTGTCTATTTCTGGAGGGCCATCTGGATTCTTGTCCAATGGTTGAATAGTATTACTCCAAATAATACACTTTTGGATACAAATGCGTACAAGTATTATTTTCAAATAGATCAAAAAAAAAAACAAAAGGGATAAAGATTGGATATGCTTGAACTTAAGGGTGACCAGCTACTGTGCTGGATTCTTTATCCTAATAAAACCCTTTTTATCCAAAAATAATCCCCACCACAACACCCAAAAAAAAAAAAAAAAACAAAAACAAAAAAAGAGCAATACCATATTGATGTAATACAATATCAATTAATCCTTATTTTATTGACTTGACGTGACAATATTTGTCGGTCATTAAAGTAGCTCTGAACCCAATATAATAGAAGTGAGATAAAAGTAATTGAATATTTTTTAAAAAAATAAAGAAAAAATACAAAATTAATCTTTATGGTTTACCTAATTTACAATTAGCTCATTATAATATCAAAATAAATTCAGATCAGCAATTAGCTAATAAATTACACCAATGATGATAGATTGATTTATAAATCTCTTTCCTATATATATATATATATAATATATTGTTAGGTTACAGGGACAAGTCACATTCCTCACTCGAACAGTGTCGAAATTGGCTTATACCAAATAATTGTAGCATACGAAATGACCAAATTACCCTCAAGTTTGGCTACAAATCTCCAGGCCTCGAAGGAATCTGCTGTTGTGAAAAAGAAACGAAAACCATTGCCTTCACGCCGCGTATTGTACGACATTCTCCCAATCTCACATTTAGCATGAGCTACAATTATATCATTGGCGTTAGGTGAGGGACATGTAGGACCCGCTCAATTCGGATAACCCTTGAGCCACGAACGATCCAGATTGAGCCACGTCCGACTGTTGTGGAACCCTCAATCACATCACCCCCCCCCCCCCACAGTACACCCATCAACAGTGATGGTGGTCCCCACCCTTTAATCATATCAGGATAGGGCAAATCGCTTTTTCCCATTATTTTATTATTAAATAAAAGTTAATAAAATAAATAAATAAATTATTTAAGGTAAATTTAACTTAACTTCTTCTATTATCACTCCAATGACAATTTATCTCTCAAATTACCAAAACAATAACAATGTACCCTCAATGCTAATAAAATGACGAAATTATCCTTATAAAATTTTCAACAAAACAAAAATACCTTTAAAATTTTGAAAAAAAATTAAAATTTAGTATTTTATTTTTATTTTAGTAAGGATAATTTTGTCATTTTTAAAAAATTATGGGTATATTGTCATTATTTTGGTAGTTTGGAGAATAAATTGTCGTAATTGTTTAAAGGATAAATTATCATTGTGGTGGTAGTTTAAGACGGTTAAAAAGTCTTTACCCAATTATTTATGTTTTATTAGAAACCCTCCAAATGAGTTTTATCCGGATAGATCGGTGCTTCCAAATTATTGAAGCTGACTGACGTGGATCCTGGCTGTCTGTCCGACCCACGTGCGTTGGTGGCCCATTGGTCTCCCACGGGCCCACGTAGGCCCCACCTTAATCCAAACTTTGTTATATAAAAGAAACATTAGGCGTCACATGGCCCATGCCACCACCAACTCACATTTTGTGCATTACTTTCTAGTTTACGTGACCATCTATAATTGTGAACCACCACCCACCATGGTTGGTCTGTCCACCGCAAGAAGTACTCCGACGGGTAGCCGCCACCACCGGGAATGGCGATCGTGTGATGATGCTCATGAATGTACAGTTCCTAATCCTATGCAGGTGGCAGCGAGTTTGTCCGATATGGTTTTCGGGTTCTTGGAAGAGGGTGAAGGGCTACCGGAAAGCGTCAGCAGTGAGGAAGAAGGGTGTAGGGAAATTGAGGACCTAGATGAAGATGAAGATCAGAAAGGAAAAGATGATAATGGAAATGTGGAGGAGGATAAGAGTTTTTGGGAAAACCAGCACCAACTTTTGCAGGTAATTATTAATTATTCAATTTACCATATATATCAAAGGAATTTGATTAAAACTCACAGATCTAAGTCTATTGGAATTGGTTACAGGCTAGCTTATGCAGGAGTAACTCTCTGGAAACAAGGATTAGGAGTGCCATAAAAGAAGCACTAAAGGAAATACGATCTGCAAATACAGCCTGTGCTTGTGGCAAACCCTTGGCAACCGGTTGCCGGAAATGCCTCATGGGAGAAGTTTCCAGCCGCCTCCGAAATGCTGGTTACAATAGTGCCATTTGCAAGTCAAAGTGGAGAAGCTCCCCAAATATTCCATCTGGTAAATAGAAAAATAGTGTCGACATCGATCGATTACTTGATCCCATCATTTTCTTACCAACTTTCTTTTCTAATATTTAATTAATATATTAAAAATTTAAATCGATAAGAAAAAGTAAATTTAATTTTTTAAAATCAGATCAATTATTATTATTATTATTTTAATAATATGTGCATGACATGTGAGGGCTTTTGTTTGTACGTATATGGTGCAGGGGAGCACAGCTTTTTGGACGTAATAGAAAAATGTAGCTCAAAGAAAGGAGAGGTGAGGATAATGGTTGAGTTGAACTTCCGGGCAGAGTTTGAGATGGCAAGAGCAAGCGAAGACTACAACCAGCTAGTCGGGCGACTTCCCGAGGTGTTCGTCGGAAAAGTAGAAAGATTGAGTAGCCTGATCAAGATTCTTTGCTCGGCGGCCAAGAAGTGCATGAAGGAGAAGAAAATGCACATGGGGCCATGGAGGAAGCAGAGGTACATGCAAGCAAAATGGCTTGGTGCATGTGAGAGGACGACGTCCACGTCACTCTTGCCGATGGGTTTTTCCGGCCGGTTGCCAAAGCCCAAGGCTTCCATGCTGACGGTGGATTTGCTAGAGAAGCTGCCTAATGGGCATTGTACAGCAGTCGAAGTTGTGTGATATTGTGAAACATATAGATTTGGTTCTTAATATCGTCAAGTGATGATTTGATCGATCAACAACTTGAAAGTTGCCTATATTTGTATATATATATATATATATAGACAATTAAAGGGATTTTATTTTTTTATGTAGGAAGAAATAACTCATTAATAAGATCTGCGAGGAAAATGGGCAAGGAAACGATCCAAGAAAGTCCTCTTGAAGCGCTCCCCCGAGATCAAAACTTGCATGCAAAAGATCTCTCTATGCGGTCCATCATTTTATCAACAACATCAAGTCTCTTGACGGTTGGGTGGAGGAGGATTAGATTGGTGTGAGAGATTTTCTCTCACAGCCAAAAAATAAAGTTGAAAAATATAGCTATATATGTCTTAAATCTAGTCTGCCTAAGAGGTGCTTTAACCGCACTTGTACATGGGTTAGTGAGAAGTTGAGGTCGTCATAGATAATACTTAATTGTAAGATCTATATTGTATTTATGACGTTGTAGCCTCGTAGCTTTGGAATATGATTTTTCAGAGTGTTATGCTCTGAATCTTATTATCAATAAAATTGCAAAGATTCCCGTTAAAAAAAATAATAATAATAAAAAGTGAGTCTATTACTCATGTAATAAATATATACATCATATGGTAAATGACATTTGAGACAATTTTCATTCTTAAAAAATCATTAAGGTATAAAAGTAAAACTTTCATGCATACATATCATAAGAATCTTTACTCCGGCCATAACACAATTATGCCATGGTGTACGTACGTTTAACATTTTAAAACATTTCATGCACTCCCACAATTGTTTTTTTTATTTTTCTTTGCTTTCTTTATTTTCATTTACATTTCATCAAATATCATAACAAAGCAACACTACAAAATAACTAATTTTTCTTGACTAGCGCTTTCTGACGTGTCATGATGTCTGACACGTCAAAAAACTTTTATGATGTGTGTTGAAGGTTAGAAACGTAGGGGTCAGTAAATTTTTTTTACTGACGTGTCACTATTTAGGACATCAAAATTTACTGACGTGCTACTATTTGCCACGTCAGTAAAATTTATTGATGTGCCAAACAGTGACATGTCAATAAATTTATTGACATGGCATTCTTTACCACGTCCTAAAAAATTTATTAACGTGGCAATGTCTAACAGGTCAGAATTTATTGACGTGTGGATATTGCCAGCTCACTAATTACTGTCCTGCCAACTTTGCCACGTCAGAAAAATATTTATTGACGTGACATTTTATGCCACGTCAATAATTAGTGACGTAGCACAAATTCGTTTACTGTAGCCACGTCATAAATTGATAGTTTTTTTGTAGTACAAGTAGAAGCATGCATATAAAATCATTTACATTTAGACGCTTTATTAAACATATAGTATTGGAAGCATATATAAAAGGGGCTTAAATTTTTTTTTTTTTAAGCTAATAATATTATATTGCATACCTTGAAGATAATTTTAAGAAAACATTGGATTAACATTTTGAAGAAAGTAAAGGTACGATCAAGAATTTCAACACAACCCACTTAATTAGCAACCTAAGTAAAATCTTGCTATGGACTTAGGAAAAATCCAGGTGATAGAATCTGTTCTTCTTGGGGGCAGCAAGAGTTCTTAGTGGAAGAATGAATTTCTTGTTCTATTTTTGTAAGATTTAAAACATATAAATCAAGAAAAACATAAGGGTAATGCATCTCATCAGATTTATTACAACAAAATGTATTCACAATAATGTGAAGGATTAATCGTTGAGAAAGACTTACCAAAATCGTTGACTAGAAACTGTGTCTTCTAGTAATCAATTTTGGGCCTTGATTTGGACCTAATTTTGCATAGAAACAGAGGACCTAATTTTTGAGGGAATGGGATCCTTTGAGATGGGGAATATTTTGTGCCAAAAACTGACATATGCTTTTAGGTATTATTTATGAAGAGAGAGTGAAAGCCCACTCAAACCTGTTCCCACAGCTTCCTATAGTTTTTCCTAAGGGTGTCAAAAATTACCGGGGAATTAGAACTGGAATCGAGACCGGGAAACCAGGGACCCGGTTCCGGTTCCGGTTTGGAAAAACCAAAAACTGGGTACCCAGTTTTTGCCGGGTTACCGGAACTGGGTGCATATATATATAATAATATTTTTTTAATATATATACCGGTTACCGGATGGGTAAAAACCGGTTTCTCAAAACCAAGAACCGGGTACCCCGGTTTTGACCAAAAACTAAGAAACTGGACCGGGTTGACACCCCTAATTTCTCCTGTCCCTTCTTCTTTAGACATGAAATTGTAGGAGATCCAAATCCACTAGTTTTACCAACTTGTTTTTCGTCTCTTGATTAACTAGGCATGCAGTATTAATTGTAAAAGTTTCAGATCACATCTTTGGTGTGTAAAGCAAGAAAAAAACGTACCACTTTTACTAGTACTATCACGCTCCGTTCTGGGTAATAAGAGGAACGTAAACTTAGCCCATCTATTAAACATTAACAATTTGTTTGATAGTTTAAAGGAGACATTAACACAATTAGTAGTTGAGATGAGACATGGACAATAGGTGATAGTTCGAAAGTTGTATATGTACTTTTTCCTTTTTTTTTTTTTTTTTGAAAATAATTCCCAAATAATGGAACGGTTGACTTCCATTATTTATGTTCATTTCGTCTCTCTTAAAATGCCCCCATCCAAACACGCACTAACAACCACTGGACTTGCTGGAATTTGGTAATAGGCCCTATTTGTGCACTCAGAATTCTTTTCTTCTAAGCGCGGTTCACCTGGAGATTTATTTCTACAGGGCCGAGCTTATAAGTGGCCCAATAATTACCGAGAACTATTTTTTTAAAAAAAAAAAAAACACTGAAATATTAATTAAATAAATAAATTTATCATTTTTATCAACTTAAATTTTTTAAATTTTTTTTTAAAAAAAAGTTTATGGTAATTCTCTTCGAAATATCATGAAACTACTGATTTTATGATTTCCTAGGTATGGATTTCAATGAAATCAAATGAGCCAATCATAATTCATAATCTACATCTATGAATACAATTACCTCTCATATCAATATTCATCGTCACCATTATCATAGTCATCATAACCATAACCATCCTCTTCATTTTCGAAGTTCAATACATTGCTATATGTTCCCATGCCATCTTCCTGCTCCATGTCTTCTTCATACCCTTGTTCCAGTTCATCATAATTGTCTGCGCCGTCCCCGTCGTGCTCTTTCTCGCCATCGCTTTGCCCTTTGGCATTGCCATTGCCATTGCCATCGCCATTTGATGTACTGACTTTTTTATCCATATCGGATGGTGGCTGCAATAAATAAGTAAGCAACACAATTAAGTTGAAATATTGTGAGAAATTTATCAATGAAATAGAAAAATTAATGGAATCCAAATCTTGTATGATCCCTGCTCAGATTTCAAAATGGCATTATCTCAATGAGCTTTTAGTATGAAATAAGAGAAAATAAACATACCTTGTCGGCAAAGAGGGTCTCCAATACATCATAGTTGATTTTCGAACTGAGTCTCTGAAAACATAAAAACGTGAGCCGCACAGAGGAAATATCTAATATACAATGCAAACTTGAGAAATAAACAAAAGCCAATGAAATTAAAAGCATAAAATTCAAACAGATGATATGGCCCTCAGTGGAGATAATAGGAAGACGCAAATGACATAGATGAACCAGAAAATATAAAAATCAGGTTAGTTCAGTTCAGTTGACTACCATGTGATAAAAATACAACAGGGCCCATTGCTATTTTTACCATAATTAGTCAACACTCATTTGCTTCAAGCACTGATCTTTCCATGACTTACCTTCTTGATTAGCATTTGATGAGCTGCTTCTGCAGCTGTTTGAGCCGGATTGGTATTCACATCTTGTTTCCGTTTCCGCTCCTAATTTAAAATAAAAATGAAGATAAAATAGTACTCTTAAGAGAGAAAAAAAAAAAATTTGTAGAGTGGATTAAAAGGCAAGCAAAATGATAAATCAACACAATCTTAACTTCGATGAAGAATATGTATGAACTGCAAGCAATCAATAGAGTAAATGGACAAACACATTTATTTTCTATTTTAACTGACAAGAAATATTGGAACAAAATCACGTGCAATGTTATACATGAGTCCTTTCCCATATATTTTTGGGTTGGACAAAATAAAAAAAAATTAAAAATTAAAAAAGAGTTTAGGACTGTGCCAGCCTTGCCAGGACCCCCACTTACAAGATCAACACTAGGAAGTGGCTTATCTAAACTTGACAAAGGGAGCACATACAAGAAGAAAGTCCAATCAAAAGCCAAAACATATCACAATTATGATTTGACCCAAACTATTGTCTTAAAGGAGATGAAACCATTACCACAACTTCAGTCACATAAAGCATGCAATTCATATGTAAAAAACAAACGAAATCAACCAATTTTAGACATGTTTTTACTTGCCTCCCTCTACGATTTAAAAACTAATTTAATCAGCAATCTTCAGCCATATTTGCTCAAAAATAAGGTTGTGACCCTCCTTAATAAAAATCCCTAAGTGTTCACTGGTATGAGTAATACCTTTCTTGACTTCGCGACAGCAGCCGCAGCTGCTGCAGCTAGTTCATGTGCAGCTCGCAATTCATCAGAACAATTCTCATAGAGGGCCTGACTGGCTTCCATCTTAGCAGCAGCTGCTGCTGCTTGTTCCTGGAAACATACAGATTACTGTAAGCCATTTAATCAACTAAGGTTAAATACATTGTCAGATTACGTAATGTTTTGCATTCACCAAAAGATCTGCTCAAATTTGCAAAGAATCTTTAACCTGAAGATACTCTTTGTTCATTTCCTCCCATATAATCTTCTTGTAACGCATCTCCTCCTCATTGTTGAGGTAGCCACTCACCTAGCAAGGTACACATTAACAAACTCCCTACCATAAGTTAAAGATAAAAGAAAGTGAAATATTATTATGCATAATCATACAGAATTTTTTTTGATAAGTAATGAAAAACTTAACAGAGTTTTATAACAATGTCACATCTAACTCATCCAATGAATTTGTTTTTCTAAGAATTTCCTAATCTTAAGAGTTACAAATTATTGATAGTGTTTTTTGATAAGTAATTTCATTATCATTAATTAAGTACAAAGAGACACAACCCTAATATACAAGAGTATACAAAAAGAATCCTTAATCAGACAAACAAGAAGAACAAAGATTCAAAAAATATTTGATAATCTAAATCTTATTGTTAAATCTTATACAAAGGCAACCTTATAGTTAAAAATATAAACTTCGATAATTTAAATCTTTATACATACTCAATTTACAGTTACAGAATTAATAGTTTGAGTTTATGGATATTTTAAAATGATAAGAATATCCTTGAACATTGATAAACCTATTTTTAGCACTTCTAATAGTTACTTTTTCATTAAAAAGTAAGTGTAACCTTAATAATTTTACAAAGATAAGAAGTGTGCGAATAGACATTCCTATCTAAGTGATAGGAGATAGAATTTTTATATTTCATAAGAACTGAGATGCTCACGGATATTGTAATTCTCCAGAATTTTACCCCATGAACAAGCAAATTCCACAAATTCCTAAGAATTGACAATCCCCCTCTAATTCTTACATAACAAACACATCATTACTAGATAATTGTCAAGTCCATTCCTATTAGACAAACTCAAAATCCCATAAAAGATAGTAATTGAAGACCTTTTTCTTTCTCCTTATAAGTATTCAAGAATTCATGGAAGGAACAATGGAATAGTAACCTCTAAAATTTACAATCAAAAGTTGAAAAGGACTATAATATCCAAAGCTAAAAGACCATGGAAACTCCCTACAGCTTTAATCTAATCATTTAGTGCTTAAGGAACATAGAACCCAATCAAATTCAAGTCTAGCTTAACGCTATAAAAGTATGTTTGTCTCTCTAAGAGCACCCACATATGACAAAGTGGTATGGTATTCAAAACCTGATAACTTCCATTAAGCTCAAATCTCCCTTACGAACTTTAGAACCTCTATCACTATTCTAGGGATCACCCAATGTTGTAATACTCTTGTCCTATATTGGGAAGAGGAATGTCCACATAGAGTGGGTGGTTTATAAAAAGATACTCATGGGTGCTAAGTCCCAAATTGCTTACTTACTAGATGAAACTAAGCTTTATAAGTGATTCTATAGAAGCTCCAAATTGACTAATCATTTTGGAGTGATAGCACATATATGGCTAGCATTTTTTCCTGGATCGTTATAAATGTTGTCAGAGCCACCTAATAATGCCATGTGACACTGTTAGCACCGCATGACGTAGTCCTAACGTATAAAGGGAGGGAGTTTGTAATACCCTAATCTCATATTAAGAAGAAGAGTGCACATAGAGAGTGGGTGATTTATAGAAAGATAATCATGGGCATTAAGTCCCACATTGCTTACTTACTACGTGAAACTGGGCTTTATAAGTGATTCTAGAGAAGTTCCAAATTGACTAGGTCCTTTTAGCGTTATAGTAGGTAGATGTGGTTAGCGTTTTTTTCTGAGTTGTTACAAATGCACCCCAAACAATGATAAGAGCAATGAAAACAACTCTCTCACCGTATCAATGCAAAATAAGCTTATCTACAATCCACAATCATTTGCACACATGCAATACCAATCTACAAAAAAAAATTGTTCTCATCATATGGTTCTCAACTGTCAAAATTTTACACAAGCCAAATGTCAACTCAAAGCTTCCTCATAATGATACATGGAAATAACTGATAGCACATAAAAGGTAAATATTGATTCCAAACCAGCTCCCCTTTGATAACCTTTTATGTGGTAGGTGCACCACCCAAGAGACCAACATAATCAACAATGTTTTACAAATACATATAGCTAATGCAATAAGCTCCATACCTCAACATCATCAATATCAGAAAGGCCATCTGACTCATCATCAGTGAAGGAACTTGTGTTCTTGGATTTCTGACATGCATCAGAAACATCATCTCTTTCGATTTGATCCGTGCCAGCTGCTGCAATCAAACGCCATTCAATAGAATTTCTCGTTGATGTATTTTATAAAAATACAGGACTAAGACCTTTCTTGTTAACACACTTACAAGTACAGTCATCCTCCCTTTGGTCCAATCGTTCATTCTCGGTTGCCTTTTGGCTACTTTCAGCAAATGACTTAGCTTTCTCAAACTAAAAAGAAGAAAAAAAGTAACAACAATTAATCATGCATGAAAATTTTAGGCATAAAAGTTGAAAAATTATGAGAACCAGTAATAAATTATAAGAAAGAACATGGGATAAAAATACACCAATACTGCAAATTGTTTATTTTGAGTCTAGGTAAGAAATATATAAATAAAAGTCCTCATGCTTGCTTCTTTTTGATACACAATTGCCTCCTTAACTCAGAACTTGTCAACATAAAAATAAAACGCAAATACAACCAATGAGGAAGTTAACAATGCCAAAATAGGACTAACCATTTCAGTTACCTGTTCAATTTTTTCCGTCTCTTGCTGAGGCATGAAGGGACTTGATTCATCCCCCTTATTAGCAGACGCCATGGCCATTCTCTCCCTTTCAGCACGCTGGAAGGCAGGAGGTTCTGACCCACCATGTAGTCCCCCAGAAAGTTCAATAAACTACAGCCACCAAAGACAAGCATGGGAAAAAATGAAGAAGCAAAGCATAATGAAGAGAATGGACAAATGAAAAAAAAAAAAAAAAAAAGAGAGAGAGAGAGGAGTTACATCTTCATAACAATCTTTGCAAAGTCCATGGGCAAAATGAGGTTTACTTTTATGTTCACAAAGCACTTCCCCAGACGTTTGGGACCGATCAACTCGTACTCCGCATGCCTTAGCATTCTTATTTAACTCCTCGATCTATTTAAGAGAAAATATAAAAAACAAACTGTCAAACTCGTATCATAGCAGAATAGAGTTCTTGCTTGCATGACATCTTTTTCAAATGATTCGTTAGTTAAACCAAAATTGTTGTTTTATAACATCTTAATCAATTCATTAATCCTCACAAAGAATTACAAATGCGTTAATTAATTCAATGCAGCTAACAAGACACACCAGTCAAATATTTGAGGGAAATGTATTTACTTTGTACCAGCCATGATAAGGAAGTGCATGTTGTGTACACCTTAGCAACTTGTAGAAAAAAATTATTAGCAGTTGAGTACATTGAAATTAACTTTCTTTTTTATTGAGTAATCAAATTAAAGTTAAACGCAAAAGGCGCAACCCAAGTACAGAAAAAGTAAACAAGAGATACACCAAGCTAGAAAGAGAAAAAAAAATCATGAAAACTAAGCAAATTTGAATAGTCTAAAGCAACTATCTAGTGGTAAAGAAAATTGAAGAAGAAAGACTTTAGTTATATCTACACCTCCACAATCAAAAAGAGTGAGAAAAGCGCTAGTCACATCTACGTTATATCCCAAAAGGACTAACCAAAATTACAATTAAAACTCCGTAGTTAACTTTATATACCCAAATCTCACAAAGTACACAACCAACCAAAATTACAATTAAAACTCCTTAGTTAACTTTATATACCCAAATCTCACAACCAATGTAGGTCTTCGCACATGCACGCCCTTATAATCCACCTCTTACTATAGCGTTCCGTGACATATGTCATTATTAACCTAGTTCTAGAGAAATCACTAGCTATATTTGGCTATAACCACAAAGGACCAATCATAATTACAATTGAAACTTCTAAAGTGATTCATATACTCCAATCTCACCAAGTACATAGCCTATGTGTGACTTGGCACATGAATACCTTCATAATCCACTCACTCAATGTGAAACTTTATTTTTTCTACTCACTAAATGTGGAACTTAACTACTTGGAACGAAGACCCCACCTTTTTTTTTTTTTAAAGAAAAGACGTGAAGAAATATAAAAAAGTGTTCCCATCCTACACAATCTAGGGTCTCGCACAATTAAAATAAAAGAAGAACCCTTCATGACCCACCGAATAGATTTGAGAGATGGTGTGTGCGTGTTTAAAGAGAGTTCTCCCATATTCACTTATCAAAGAGGAATTGTAAAA
The DNA here is from genome assembly GCF_965113065.1 of Corylus avellana. Taxonomy (NCBI): domain Eukaryota; kingdom Viridiplantae; phylum Streptophyta; class Magnoliopsida; order Fagales; family Betulaceae; genus Corylus; species Corylus avellana. Next base: position 41,700,708 of record NC_142490.1, on the reverse strand, counting down.
ATTCTCTTATGAGGTGTTTTCAGCTAAAGTGATGCCAAGTTGATGCTGGAAAAACATAACAAAAATACTTTAATAATAGTCTTGTGTGCGAAAGACAGCCTAAAGTGACAAAACAGCAATCTTAAGATCGACTTAAAATAACTAATGGGGATTTTATTGATATTCCAAAATATGTGGTGGAAGCAATTTTTTTTTATAAATAATTTCATATCATGAATAAAGTGCAGAGGAGTGAAACCTTAGTACACAGGAAGTATGCAAGGGAACCCAAATAATAGGAAGAAGAAGAACATAAATCCAAAAAATATGCAAGAGTAGAAACATTCAACCTATGATGTGCTAACATCCATATATGTAACGTGTTAAAGAGTTTTGTTAGACATCCACTTTGGACATCTACAACAATCACAAGCTCAACACATTAGACAAACACAGCATTAACAGCAACATTTATAAGGCTTGGGCAAGGCAACAATGCAACTCGCAATTACGTTGCACCCAATTGTAAGACATGCTGAAAACTACACTTCCCAGCCTAATACACACTAACTTGAGGGTCCAACTGATTAAATTTTCATTGGACCTTGCGTGTCATGATATATTATAGCATGTTTCAAAAGTGACAACTGCACAAAGTAACAGATCACATTTTTATAATGAGATTAATGAAGTGTGCATGCACAAGTCCTAATAGAAGTGAAACTCACCGTTAAGCTCGCTGAGTCAGTATTCTCAAATTCAATCAATCGTTTCGATAGCGTTACTTCACAAATATGTACAATTTTTACCTAGTAAAAACAGCATGTGTCAGATGTATTATGAGAAGTGTTTAATGCATCAGGCAAATTTTGAGACAGATTAAAAGTGATAAGCAAGGCCATATCTAGTAAAGAAAGGTGGAAAAGACTGGAGTAATGAAGTAATTCATCAAAATCAACTTTTATTCGATGATAACAAATAATACATTGCATATAATTTCCAGACAAGCAAGATGAGAAAAAGAGTTATGCTAAAAATTACACAATAATCAATAAAATTTGGTAAACATAATGCTTCTATAAAGATACAAAGTACATGTAAGACATTGAACAATAAATGGTAAGGTAATGTGCCTCAATAACAAATTTGCAGTACAACAATAGTGGTAGGATTCAGCAATGATTCTTTGACAAAGACACAAGTTACATGTAGCAAGACAAAAGTTGGGGTTGGGCATGGCTATTCCCAAATTCTAGACGCAAGGACGGTTAAGCGCTTGTATCTTAAATGAGGGTAGAATGACATACATGACAAGTTTTTTCAGCAATTTGTATATCTTTGCATGCAGAAGACTTACAGATGGTAGTCATGAAAATAACAACCATGTGTAACTTTGTAGACAAGAATGTATAGTGCTTCCCTTAGTATTCACACCTATAAGGTAAATGAGAGTAAATTATTTTTACAAGTGTCTAAAAGAAGTTTGGACAACAGTGTGGACAATGGTGCACATCCTTGGGCATATGGCATGCAGTTTCTTATTAGGACAAGTGTCGAGCAAATCAAATGGGAGTAGGCATAATGAACAAGATGCTCAATATAGAAATCCAGAAGCTTGAATTTGAAAAATGCAGAGGGCAGTTAGTAGTCCTCAAAGTGAAGCAATTTGGAAGATAATTCCACTCTACACAGTGTGGTGTATTTGGAAAGAAATAAATGACCGAAGCATTGAAGATAGTGAGAGGATCGTTGCAGAGTTAAAAGCCTTCTTCAATTCCCTTTTCCATTGGATGGCTTCCTATAATTGTTTTCATATTTCTGGTTCTCATGACTTTTTTTAACTTTTTTCTTTTTATGGTTAGGTGTTTCTCTTGTATTCTTCATGTGTACTTTGGTGCACCCTTTGGATTTTAATGAATTTCGATTAATTATCAATAAAAAAAGAATTGTAGAATATGAATTTATGGTCTAAATTGGAACTTCATTTTTTCTACTCAACAATGCTTTGGTTGAAAAAATAAGAATAAAACTCGAATAACAAAATATGAATTAATGAGTAAATTAAAATTAAATGATTTTCAACATTAATGAGCTTTTTATGTAGGCAAAACTAGAAAATTATTGAAGGAAATTTTACCCATAATATACAGAAGCAAAATGCAAATATTCTAGGAGGTAAGCTGGACTTACAATGTCAGACTTCGAAAATCTGTACCCATGTGAAAGGGCAGAGATATATAATGCTGCACCACACAACCCACTAGGTTTTCTACCCGTCTGTGTGTAATATAGGATACATTAATTTTCGTAGAGATTAAATATGGAAAAGAAATTCAGCTTCATGTATAGGGTACCTGAATCCAGTCTCTTTTCATGCTGGCTATAATACGTAACGCAGTTTCGCAGACCCTCATGTTTCTTTCCTTCAATAATTCTACAAGGAGAATAAGAATTGCTTGTTCAAAATAGTTGCCCAATGCATTTTGTATATATTTGAAACAAACATCATGGTCATGCCGTTTTCAACGAATCTGCTAATTCTGATCCCTAATAAATCCCTAACGAACTAGAATTTATTTTATTATAGAACTTAACACCATTCTTGAAAAAGTTAGTGTGCAATACCATTTTTCATTACTCCTCTAACTCAATGTCCTTTTTTTTAACATTTTCCAACATTTGTTCAAGTCTTATCATGTCTATCTCCCTTGTAAACAAAAGTAATGTCTTCTACCAACTTCCAAAATGTTCGGATGTATCGGTGTAAGAACATTTTATTTTTTCTTTGCTTTCAAGTTCAGAGTAGACATCTTATACTAATATGGGGTCGTATAGTCTTTCACTGCTTCTACATTACTCAGTACATTTTAATTTACAGAATTGTAAAATTTAAGACTTGAGTCTGTACTACGATAAAAACAAAAAATTGGATCAACCCAAAAGGTGAAAGAGGCTTCCTTCAGGAAGGAGATTGTCAAGCATAAAATAATGAAATGCAGGATAGTACCTACCAATTATATTATATATACCAGTTTTTACTGGACAGAAAACCTATAGTTCCCATTTCACCAAACATAGTTCTCTATAATCATGCTTAGTTTTTTTTTTTTTTTTTTAGAAGAAAGAAAAAAGAAAAAAAAAATTTGAAAACTTAAAATTGATCAAGGCAATAAACACTAGCAAAATCCTAACTCAGAGAAGACGGTCCCAAAAAAAAGCCAGCAATACGAATTTCTTGGAATGTGATGACAAGCAAGTTATAGTAGGTTCTTACTTTCTGCAAATCGAGGTATATAAAGGGAAGGATCAACAGGCTTTACAATAGTAGGATGTTGTCCAAGGCTTAGAAGTTGACAAAGCTGCAAAAACACAGCGCCTAGCACATAACTGCAGAATTTTAAAAGAGTTGATGAAACTAGTATATTAATACACAATGCGCATAAAAAGTCAAAATTTGATATTGAAATAGGTTCTCTCTTACACATTTATCCCCAAAAGCTCTGAAAAGTCAATAAGGAGAAATGGCTTTGGGTCCTTAGCTACACTGCAAAGCATAACAACTTCGCTTTAGTTGCTTTAATGAAATGCCAAACAACTAACACATGATACAAAATTATTAACATGCCAACAGAGGCCAGACAAAAATAAAAGAAATTGAAGCATAAAATAATTGGCAGGTGAAGTTAAAAGCAACCATATGATTTATTAGTATTCCCAAATAGTTTCCCCAAACTCCCTTTTGGTTCTAGGGTCTATAGATAGGATTTTTGTGGGTTCATGGGTTTTACCTTCGTATACTTTCTGTGTACTTAGAGGCGCATTGCGATTTTTTTATATATATACAACATTACTTATTAAAAAAAAAAAAAAGTATTCCCAAATAGACTTGGCCTTGAAGCAAGCCCCCAAAGGAAGACCAAAATACTTCAAGGACAAAGAGGAAGTCCCACAGCCTAGGATGCCAGCCAGCTCATCCGCATTATCCATATTTCCCACAGGAACCAAGTCTGACTTGGCCATGATGTACACCCCCAGTGAACCTTTTCTGTTTTTTTAATATATTTATAACTTATCTAAAGAATAAATACGCAAGAGCATGTTTGAGAAGCCACAAATTCATTTCATCTGCAAATACACTCAGCATGGCATTACTTAATTACACTTGGAGAAGAAGAAAAACAGTGAGCAAAAAGCTACAAAAATATCTTCAGTACACATTGTGAACACTCTCTGACTTGGTTCCTGCTATACTGGCCAGCAAAGTTAAAGATTACTGGCCAGCAAAGTTAAAGATTACTGGCCCAAATAATTTCCCATATATCCACTCAAACAAAATCCCAATAAATTATAAGAAAGACGCACATGCAAGCATCCATACATGCACACCCACTACATGACGATAATGCTACCTGACTTCATACAACTAGAGAATGAAACTTGCTGCATTTATGTTTACCTCAATGTTTTCTGACAAAAGCTCAACTAATTCAAGAAGAAAGGGTGCAAATATTTCAACCACTTTTGTCACTAAATCTAGCAGTAACAACAGTTATTTTGGCCAGATGAGTCAGATTATAAAAGGCATACCACAGAGGATCAACCTTACCATTGGCCAGATACCAGGTAGCACACTCAACCTGGGACCACTGCTCATGAAACAGAGGCCCCTCGCCCTCCCTTCCCCTGCCCTTAGGGCCACTCATCCGAGAAAAAAAAAAATACTTACCATTGAACAGATAAGTATTAACCTACACTCAGCAATTCATTCTTTCCATTTCAATTTCTTAGACATCAATTAAATGTTTCAAGCTAACTGAAAAAAAATAATAATAATAAAAATAAAAAATAAATAAAAAATAAAAATCAATAACAAAATCAATTTGTCTCTCTACTATGACTGTAAATTCACAATTTAAGGAATCCTGCAAAAATTTGCTTACCGACATGCAATATAAAGGCATGCAGCTGCAACTTGCTCTGTTCTACGCCCCCTAGTAAAGCTCCGTTCAAGTGCAATCTGAAAAATTATACCCAAATCATATGTTTGAAAAATAATATTCAACTAGTGAGGACACTATAGCAACTGACAAAATACATACCCGATAAAATGCACAGGCTGGATTAATTATGGAGTCACCACCACTTATATTAAAAGCTGTAACCATACGTTCTATTTCATCTCTCCCTGCGACAGAAAATAACAATTTCTGATTATAAATGACATTACCAGAACTCTCTTAAGCCATAAACTATAGGCTATGTACACTAAATAAACTATCAAAACTCTCTATGTGTGCATAACACATGCCTCATCAGATTACACAAACTTCTGCAAAGCACCATTGAATTGCTTGAGACTCAGACCAACCGTTTTCCACCACCCAACTCCATGTAGGATGAAACTCCATTATCATATCCACATAACTTTTATGACTACTAAATTCATTAAAGGAGGGCACGAGACACAAAGCAAGAGACAAAATGTGTAGGCATTAGGAGTTCCTGTGCTCTTGGATGGTTGCAGATCTCTTCTGGAGAAATGAAGAGAGATCACCACATGTTGAAAAAAGGAGGACGCCTAGTCATATCCCCTAATGGTTTTAATAAACATTCTAAGATAAGCTTGGGGACTTTAAATTTAAGAATCGTCTAAGCAACTCAATTAAATAAACTATCAAAACTAGTACCCACAGATTTATAGCAAGCCGTAACAACCAATGTGCAAAACAGTCACCCGCTTTTTAAATTGACACAACATTTTATACATGCTATTTATGGACCACACACTCTAACTTTCACTTTTATATTCCTTATAGATTTTTGATTAGTTATTCCTTACAGATTAAAATGCATTCATTTGTTCGGAAATGTACAGGGAATTCCTGCTTTTCCTAAAAAGACAAATAAGGTCATCATATCTTCATTGGAACAATAAGTCCTATTTCTTAAACACTCGTCTCCAAACAAGTTTAATCTCTCTCCAAAAATTGAGGAGTAACAGTTTTACCTCAGATATACAATATCTAAATACATTAACTAAACCATTAATGATTGAAATATCATGAATTAATGATACACCATAAATATGTTTTAATAAGTCAATGTTTTTGTTTTTGATAAGAGATACATCATAAAAATGTATCAAAGTAAAACAAAGCTTTTCTTGCTCCCTTTTCCCCTTCTAGTTAGGTGATCCTGTTGTATACTCCCAGTGTACTTCGGGGCGCCTTTACACTTTTTAATAATATAGTTTATAACTTATCAAAAAAAAGAAAAAAAACATGTCTTCAAACAAGTTTAACAGCTCTCGAACAATTGAGGAATAACAGTTTTTTCTGTAAGTAGGAATAACAGTTTTCGCTTATCTATACAATATCTAAATTCACTAATTAAACCACTAACGGAAATTGAAATATTAAAAATTAATGATACATCATAAAAATGCAACAATGCAACTGCTCTGAACAAATAAAACAATGTTTACTTATATTTCAAATTTTCTAAATAGAATAAATATTTTAATATGCTTGTACTTCATTTAACTTTGAAAACTTTTAAGATTTATAAATTGAACTAGTGATTTCCACCATTACTGAGAATAACTTCAGATTACACTTTGTGTTTCATTGTTCTTAATTGACCCAAACTTGAACTACTTTCCTTTTTCCACCAACTCCTTTTATTTTTAAAGAACAATGATTTTGTGAAAAACAATGTAGAATTTACTTGTCGTTCTTTTTTCTCATTCATTTTATTGTGATCACATTAACTTTGAAAGTTGCAAGATCGAGAAAATTATTTAAAGAAAAAAACAGTCATCTAAATTGTTTTTGCACAATATAAACAATAAGGCAAACTGCATTTTCTTCACCTTCCAACTATGGTGGTAATCCCTATTTGGTCCCTAAACTTTAAATTGAGCAATGTTAAGCAGCTATCTAACCTCTGTTTGATTCAATTAGAATACCTTACATGAAGCTTTCCCTTGCAAGCCACCTAAGACCATTTAACTGGCCAGGATGCGTGATCGGTCTCAGAAATTGAGTAGAGGTAAAGAGTTTGAGAACTCTACAAATTAAGGAGTTGGCTTGCAGGTTAATTAGTTTGGCTCTGATTAAGGGCCATTTCCTTCAGAAGAGTTTGGCTCTCATAGGGCTGTATGCTAGTAATTTCATGGAAAGCTTGAACCCTATTCACAGAAAGAATTTCAAGGATTTAAGGGCTAGTATGAGAGAAAGAGAGAGCAAGAGGAACCATTTAAGCACATAACCCAATTTCTCACACTTTCACAGGAGCTCTTTTTTTTTCTTTTTTCTTTTTTTTTTTTTTCTGTTTTACAAATTCAGCCTCAGAAAACTCCAATGTTGGGCACATTTTCTCAATGAATCTTCTGAACAATTTCAACTAAAAATCTTCAATTTTGCGCCCAGAATTTTTCCTTTTTTCTCAATATTTCAGTTCCAGATTTAGCCATTTAGGTTTGCATTTTTAGTGATGGTAGTGGTGGTGGTAGTACATTTTCCAAAGGCTCAAGGACTCTCTCTCTGTAAGGCTAGAAATACTCATAGGTGGCCACTTAAATAGTATTAGGAGTCTCCTGCATGGAACTTTCATCAATTTGTGCCAATGTAATCTCAGGGTAGGCCTTGATTGCAACTTTAAGCAAAATACAAACTTAAAATTGCTCAAGTTCAAAGTTCAAGTGGCATTTTTGAAAGTTGGACACTGAAAATTGTAATTGTTGTACTAAACAATATTTTAAAACCAGAAGTTCAAAGGCAATCAACAAACGGCATTTCTTTTCAGAAAGTATATTTGTGCTAGGGTCACACATGGCTTAGTGGACTAAGTTCAGTTGCCCCAAACTTCGAGTTGTACCTATAAAAGTGTACAAATTCCTCTAGAAGTTTACATACCTGGCAAGTTTATTTAGCAACAATGTGGACATTCTTATTGAAATTTTAAACTCATAAAATGACATCTAAAAGCAAATATTTACAGAGCACAATCACAAACCTTTATCTAGAGTCCTTCTAAATGATTCTGGGTAGCAACTTAGGATGGATTTTACAAGGGTACCAGCCACCTGACTCTGCAGATTAAAGACCTCCACTTAAAATTTCAACATATATAGTATGAAGCAAAATCAAAGCACAGCATACATTTCAATTCATCATAAGCATTTGAAAAATAATGTCTCAATATCAGAGTGATACACTCTTACATGCATTTATCTAAATTTCATTACAAAATATAGCTTACTCATGTTAAAATATTTACATAATTGTATTAAAAGGAAAAGATTTTTTTTTTTTTGATAAGTAATGTCAATGTATTAAAAAGCGCAAGGGTCGCAACCCATGTACACAGGAATTGTATTAAAAGGAAAAGATATCAACATTGAAGCAAAAACCCTTTACTTTGACAGCAATTGTTGTCTTTTAATAGTAGTACAATTTATAAAACTACTAGAAATAAATAAAGCAAAAAAAAAAAAAAAAGAAGAAGAAGCAAAGTCTAGGCACAATGTCCATTTCAATCCAGCATAAGCATTGGGAAAACAATGCAGCACTATTAAAATCCAAAACACACATTGGTCTAATCATGTCTAATATTTAAAATGATATATTAAATGGAGAAGATAATACAATTGACATAATAGCCTTTTATTTTGAAAGGAATTGCTTTATATTTTTATGGTATTATAATTTACACACATTTTCACAGTACTCTACCAACATAAGAAATGTATAGATCATCCAAAGGTGGGTTAGATATAACAATCGAAACTAAAAAGATATATTGACAACTTGCGTAAAAGAGGTATCATTGTGGTGGGATGGTGTTGCATGTGTAAGCGAAGTGGTGAGTCTATCAACCATCTTCTCCTTCATTGTGAAGTGGCACGAGCGTTATGGTGTGTAGTACTTACTCTTTTTGATGTCACATGGGTTATGTCTGGAGGGGTGGCAGATTTGTTAATGTGTTGGCGTGGTCGGCGTGGTAATATTCCAACTAAGGAGGTGTGGCGAATAGCACCATTATATCTTATGTGGATTATTTGGCGAGAGAGGAATGCGAGATGTTTTGAAGACCAAGAGAGGTCAATGGAAGATCTCAAAAAGTTGCTTATTCAAACATTGTTCCATTGGACCAATGCTTGTAATGTGCCCAAGATTTCCACCATGACTCAATTTTTATCTTTATGTTCCTCTTTTTGCCATTAGTGGGGCCTTTCTTTGTATACTTCCTGTGTACTAGGGTTGCGCCCTCTGGGCTTTTCAATGAATCACTTATTTATCAAAAAAAAAAAAAGTTAAATGCAAATCCATGTAGCATTGAAGAGAACATTCAACTGTTTTTTAACAAACCCAGTCCAAATTTCCCCAATTTATGCTCCAATGAGGTGGTACAGGAATTTACCACATATTCATGTTGATTATGATTTATGAAGGGCTCAATGCAACAAAACATGCATAACCAACCAGGAAAAATTACAAGCATTTCAAACATTTAAAAGAAAAAACACTACATTAGCGAATCTGGTACAGAAGAGCCATATTCAGGGGCTGCCTTGCAGAAGGAAGGCAAACACACAGATCCATTTTTTTATGTTGGTCCAAAATTAAAACCTAAATAACATTAAGAAATCTGAATACATGTTGGCAAGGAAACTCCTATCATGCATCTAAGAAGAAAGAACTCTCCTATTATATCCCATAACCATCCTCCACATCATTACCAAATCTTAAAACAATTCCATATATGGCTCGTGTTTGTTAAAGCACAAGCAACTCTATTAGTTGGTCCAAAATATGCAAAGTGATGTTTCCAAATGTTATTGGGTCCTCTTTTATTTGCTACTTCGACATGTCTTGCCCTCTACCAGCATCAGTTTCATATTAAAAGCATCAATAATTCCCAAAATGAGCTTTGGGAATCAATCATCTTCAAATATCTGGTCGCACAATCAACGAAAAAGTCTGTCTCATTGACTAATCAAATTTGCATCACGACACTAACAAAGAAACAGTGCCGTACCTCTCCTCCGGCGCCCTTAACAAATGTAGGTTCTTCAGTGTACAAATCTTGATAAACAACTTTTCCACATACCTCACAACATCTGTGGAAAAAATAAATAAATAAACAGAAAAAGCAATCACATTGAATTTGACCTCAATGTCAGCTAATACTTTATGATTTTGTACATCTTTGAAAAGAACATCAAAAAAGGAATTAGAATAAGGAGAATAGTGCAACATTACTTACCGACTGCCATCATCGTAAACTACTGTAGGCTTACACCTAGCACAAATCGGAAGAGCCATAGTTCCTGCAATACCAAGTGCAGCCAATCTGATTGAAATCAGAATGCTAAACAGCAAAAACTCAAACTCAATTTACATATTAGAATTTCAAAATTAGGGCATTGATTTTCTCCGTCACAGCCTACAGCTTGAAGAGGGACAAAGCGAGAGCAGCATCTTCAATTATATGTGGTTTAACGTGATCAGGAATTTTTTACAACTCCAAATAGGTCGTATAGATGTTTATTTAACTTGGTCAGGACTTTTTCACAACTCCAAATATTATTTAGTATAGAAGGTGTCATGGGTGTTGTAGGGCGGCTGTCTATTAATGCAACTATCTCTCTTTCAGAAGTAGCTTGAGAAGCTGAGAGAACATACTTCATCTATCGCCCATACCCTGCTAAGCCTAGTACGAGCATCCAATAGGACTTTAGCAAACTTTCTACTTCTAAATGATTTATAGCAATCAATCAGCATATGTAACGATGTAAAGAAACTAAATGAAGAAAGATACTCTCCGTAGCTATTGTTGAAATTATGACCAGTTAAACAAGACAACAAACATGCTGATTGAAAAGTGCATGAAAAACAGAGCAACAGAATCATTATCAACCTTTGCAAAACAAATATGACGCATTCCAAGCATTACAATTAGAAGTAACTACTCTTAGCAGACCATGAAATTTGGATTACTTGTACAAGAATTTAAGTTCATCAAACAACTTATGAAGTTATACCAAAAAAAAAAAATTGATCTTACTATCTAACTTTGAATAAGTCCACTTAATTGATACATTAAATTGATGTGCCATTAGATGATCCCTCTGTGTCTTATGTGGTGTATTTGGAATGAAAGAAATGCTAGATGTTTTGAAAATTCCACTAGGACCATAAAGGAATTGACTCATTTCTTCTTTTGTACTCTTTACTCTTGGACGGCCGATTGGCTAGCTCCTTTAGTGATTAGTTTCTCTGATTTTCTTTTTCATTTCTCTCCCTCCAAGGCGCTCTCTGTTTATACTTCCCGTGTATATGGGTTGCGCCCCTTTGCGCTCTTTTATATCATCATTACTTATCAAAAAAAAATTAATTGATTTCCATTAAAAGGTTTGAGTCTGCTTATAAACATAAATCCGTATGAGAAGAGAGCTATTAGATTGAAGAGTTCGCAGATATAAATTGATTTGGGGAACTCTGTCCGTCTGAAATCCATACACGACACAGACCAAATAAGAAGAGGACTTTCTATTGTGAATAACTCCAAACAAAATTGAAATTCAATTTACAAAAGAAATGCAGACATTTTTTTCATGTCCTCAAAATGTTCATCCAAATGTATGCATGTCATGATACATGAATCAGCCTCTTCAAAAATACCAATAAAGCTTCACGGAGAGAGTCACGATTACAATGGGCAGAAAAATTATCAGAAACTTTGGAACAAATTATGAAAAATTGAGGGGGAGACAGTGAAAGAGGATCAGTGGTGTCGTGTGTTTTTCAATAGAAAAAGACGATGGAGAGAGAGAGATACCTGGGTTGACGACAGAGACTTTCTCAGTAGTGGTTTTTCTCAGCCGTTCCGTTCAGCGTCGACGGTTGGGTGGGGGCTTTTGCGGGAAGTTTATCGATGGGTTTATTCCCACGTGAAAGGTTTTTGAGAGATAACAATCAAGGGTCTAGATGAGAAGAAAAAAAATCGAGGGTCACGATTTAACCAAAAGTTTTAGTAACCAAACGTTGTCGTTTTTCTCGCCGTGATCTAACGCCGTTTCATGAGATGGGATGGGACATGGGAGAACGTCAATTTTCAAACAGAATGGTCAAACTCTAGATTTTCCTTCCAATCCTAGAAATCATTTTGTATTATTTGTTTCTCTCTCCCACTCCTCCGGCTCTGTCGATCTCTTCTTCCACACAGACGAAAACTGGGGCTTTGAGACGAGAGTGGAATTCTTGGTGTGAAATTTTGCAGGAATGTTGTTGGTCTAATCGATGGTAGTTGCTATTCTTTGGGGCTTTCTTGGTTTTTTTGCTGAGGTTGTTTCGTTTCTCAGAGGTTTGACATTGTAGACAAGGGTGAAGATGTTTTAAATAACTTTGATTTGTTTCCTCTGGCTTTTGTTTGTGAGAATTTTGGGTTAGTTTCTTCGCTGCGCTGGTATGGAGGAAGAGACGAGAGAGAGAGAGAGGCGAACAAAATTATGGAATTAAAAATAATATTTAAAAAAAATAATAGAGGGTAAAATAGATAATTTATTGAATATTAGCTTGACTCGCAATAGGATAAGGTTAACTCAAATATAATCTATTTAATTAAACGAGTAAAATAAATATTTCAAACACAACACGTCAATTTAGTATACTAAATAATTGGGCACGACCCATCTGACCAATTTAGTTAATGTCTCGAATCATCTAAACCCGTTTTGGCATTATGTAGATGACAGTAACATGGACAAAGTCACAAAGCGGATAATTTTGACACATACAAACAAAAGTTCACACAAATTTTGTTGCTGCTGCTTCAAACCTTCAAGTCCATCGCATCTAATGCACCCATATTACTCCATTGGGTATTTTGTGGAAAAGGTCAAATCAAAGTTGTTTGGGATTTTCCTTGTCGACTGTTTCTCTTCCACTTTTAAATGTCAAAAAAAGAAAGAAAAAAAAAGACAGTGAAAGAGATCACATGAACATAAGAGACTAAGCTAGCCTTTGTTTTTCTCTGTTGCACAACACATGCAGCTTCCGATTTCAACAGACAAGAAAAAAGAAAAACAACATAACCCACCAACAAAGCAAGAAGTAACGGTTCAAATTAGATAAATCATACAAATCGTGGAGTAGGTCGGTAGGCGCTTTTCGTGTTTGAGAACGACGATTTGTTCTTCCCTTTTAACATGTGTTTGGGATTGCGATTTCGTAAGAATAATTTATGTTTTTAAAAGATATCGCAAAAGTAAGGCGTTTGGCATTGTGATTTAAAAAACAATTAATTTAAAATAGGAAAAAAATCTGTGATTTCAATTTAAACCAAAATCATGAATTCGTATAACAAATATTTAATAAAAAAGTAATTTTTGACATGTGTTTACCAAATGTCTTTTCAATTTTAAAAAACAACAATTTTAAAATCGCACTTATTGAAACCGCACTTTCAAACGGACCTTTAACTTATTAAGGGGTTGAAATTGAGAAGGATCTAGGGCTCTGTTTGTTTTAATGTAAATGTTTTTTTTTTTTTTTTTTTTGGGTGTTTGATATAAGCGGTCAAATTTAAAATATTTTGGATGGGTAAGGAAACTTTATTTAATTTCTGTATGATGATTTTTCTTTTAAAAAAAATGTAAACTATTTTTAAGTTTGAGTTTTTCTTTCTCAAATTACTAGAGTTTGTTGGACCACTGCCAGACTTTTTGATGCAACGTAGGATTTTTGATGCAACATAGGATTGTAGCGAACAAGAAAATGAGCAAGTAGAAGGGATAAATATTTCCAAGATTGTGAGACTATCACAAAAATCTAAGAAACCTTCTTAAAAACTATAGATTCTATCTATAGTTTAAGGAAAAAATAGTCTTGGAATATATTTATAGCCCAAGACTCTAGCTCTAAAATAACAATGAAATAAAGTTGGTTTAGAAGTCTATGAAAGAAGACTAAACCAAATAGAAGACTAACAGAGAACTTTATTCAAAATAAAAGATTGAAAGATAAGATAGAATAACAAACTAACAAATAAACCTAGTTTAAACAAAAGACTGAAATGTAAAATAGGATAAAATAAGATAAGCCGTTCTAAATTATATCTGCATCACTTTTGTCTAGAGTTGCTGAAAGTCGCACGGCCATGCTCATTTTCTATACAAGCTAAATGCCAAAAAATATATATATATTTTCTGAAAATATTATTAGACCGCTTCAAATGGATATAGTTTTTCTTTAAACTGAGTTGAAAAAATGTCCCCTAATTTAGCTTATAAACCCTTAAACATGTAAAAAAATATGTTTTTTAAATAAAAAGAAGTCTCCCAATCCAATTAGAAATAAAATTGTCTGCTTCAATCAGTCACTCTTTAGCAAAAGTGGGGGAATGGGTTGGGTTTAAGAATATTGTGAGCCATTTGAAATTATAAAATATAATAAAAAATAAAAAAATCTGTTTATGCTTATCTTTGGCAAACGTGGAGATCCTTTCACTGGCTTTTATTTATTAATACTCACTCCGTTTGGTAAATTTCTTTCTCTCCCTTCAATACTATTTATTTCTTTTTTTTTTTTTAAATCAATGTCAAAATATTTTATTTTTATTTTTTATATTACATTATATATTTTATATATCACATCATTTACTATTTAAATAAAAAAATTACTATAAAATAAAATTTTTTTTAACTTTTTATATTTTTTTATATTTTTTTTATACAAAACATTCTTATTTTTTTTCTATATCAATCCACTCAGCTACGGTATATAAAAGGATAAAGAGTTTACCAAACAAAGCCTTAGGACGTAAGGATGAGACCCGCACTCCCAATGGTCCCAGATTGGTAAACACCCACCACAAATTACTTCAAATTCTTTTCGCCAGAACCAAACTTCACGTGGTGCCAATTACTCCACTTCCAATTAAAATAAAAAATAAAAAAATCTTACAATGAAAGATGAAAATACAAGAATATAATGAAGATGAAAATATTACATTTTTAATTCAAATTAATCTCATAAACTTTTCTATTCGTTCTAGCTCGACACTTCCGCTCATCGCCCACCACCGAACTCTTTAACCACGTTCAAACACTCACTAACAAAGTTTTCAAAACTAACAAAGGCGGTGACTTTGGTGTTTTATCGATCGTATAAATTATAGACAAACACAGAAGTGAAAGAGAGGAGTAGTATAACACACCGTATCTTTGCGGAAACCGTAGATTGGCTGGGTCTTTTGCGAAACTCCCTCCGTACCTCATTCTCTCCGATAGCGACACTTGGATTCTCTCAGACGTTATTAATTTAATCAAACAATTCTCTGTCTCCGTTTTTTCTGACTTTTTCTTTGCGGTCCCCATCACTGGACCCCACCTCACCTTCGTAGACCTCAACATAAATATCGGGTCCATGGAATCTACGGCCCCCGTTTACATTCGTATACTATACGTGTATAACAGCTGAGAAAGAGAGAGCGTAATCTACCTACCTTTCTATCTATTTCTTCTTCCTACACGTTTTCTATGGGGTGATGAGAAAATGGTCCAAATACGCCTCTTCAAAGTCATGATGATTTTGAGGTGAGCCTGTTTTTTTTTCTCAGACCTTCTTGTTGAGTATAATGGGTTGTTTATGCATCTGGGTCTTCCGTATTTTGTGAATAATTTAATGGGTTTATGATTGTTTTGACGCAATTATTGGGTTTCTTCTGTAACTAGTGGGGTTTACAATCATGGGTGTTTCTTTGTTTTCAATATAAATGAGTTTACTTTTGTGGCTTGTGGGCTTTTATTATGTTTGTTTCTAGAGTTTTTTATTGATTTGTTTATTGAGTATCTGTGTGGGATTTTCCAGGCTTTCACGGAAGGTGGTATTTGACTTTGAAGCCAAAAGAACGGTTTGTTGCGTTTGGTTGTGATCAGTAAATTTTGATGTCTGGGAGGCCTGTTTGTGGATGGGATATGATGGGCTTCGACGGATTTTCGTTCTGATGGATGTGAATTTGGGGTATGGAGCGATCTCATTCATGATCGGACTTCAAGGATTTCAATGGTTCTTTGATTTTCATGAGGGAAAAATTTGATTTTTGGTAGTCAACTTGTCAATGGTAGTTGATGGGTTTTAGGAAATTTGGTTTCTGGAGCTTTGAAATTCATATACGATTGTTTGAGGTACTCCCTCTTGATTCTAACCCTTCTTTTCAGCTAGAGGAGAAGAAGAAGACTAAAGGAGGCTTGTGGGTCTAACGTCTTTTAGGATTTCTAGGAATTACTGTGACAGAAAAAAAAAAATGGCAGAAGATGCTAATTCTTGGATTAGGAGAACAAAGTTTTCTCATACAGTTTGTCATCGGTTGGACTCTTCAATACTGGTCCCTATTCAATTTACATTTGAGCCTGAACGAAATTCGGGTTTGAAATCAAGGCCAGCAGCTACTGTGAAATCGGTTCCAAATAATTCGAAGATTCAGCGGAATCCTATTATAAACAAGCAGAGATCTTTGTCCCCTTTACCTGAAACTTCGCTCTCTGACGCGTTTAAGGAAGCAAGGTCAGAGCGGAAGAGATCCATGACTCCCCTTCCCCGGAGAAGGGAACCGGAAAAGGGAATCAGGGGAAAGTTCGTGAACAAGGATTCCCATGCAGCATCCAATTCGAGGTTTCCGTCGAATTCTAGCCCGCTGATGCACTTGGCTTCGCTGAAAGTCAATGAAAAATCGAAGACCCGAAAGGAGTTATCATGGGCCAAGTATTTTGATCATGGTGGAGGAAGGGTTAATGCTGTGGAGACAGTTGATGAATGGTGTGTTGATCTGTCTAAGCTGTTTCTTGGGCTGAGATTTGCCCACGGGGCGCATAGTCGGCTTTACCATGGTATATACAACGATGAACCTGTTGCTGTCAAGATTATTCGGGTGCCTGATGATGACGAATTTGGAACGTTGGCTGCTCGTCTAGAGAAACAATTCGTTAGAGAAGTCACCCTTCTATCTCGTCTCCACTATCAAAATGTCATAAAGGTGATCAAACTTTTCCTTTATGATCGAAATTGTTCATTGACTTATTTATTTTTGTAATATGTTGTTCACCTATTCATATAGCTTTAAGTTTTTATTTCATTGGGATTGATTCTCGAATCTTGGCTAATATTGTCATTATTTGTAATCCGTTAACACAGTTGGAGAAATACAATTGATTCTCGAATCTTCCTGCTGATATTATTTTGATCTTTTTACACAGTTCGTAGCAGCATGCAGAAAGCCACCAGTTTATTGTGTCATCACAGAGTATCTGTCAGAGGGTTCATTGAGGGCGTATTTGCATAAGCTCGAGCGTAAATCACTTCCTTTAGAGAAACTAATTGCAATTGCACTCGATATTGCTCGTGGGATGGAATACATTCATTCTCAAGGTGTGATTCATCGAGATCTTAAACCCGAAAATGTCCTTATCGACCAGGACTTCCACATGAAGATTGCTGATTTTGGTATAGCTTGTGAGGAGGCATACTGTGATTCTTTAGCTGACGACCCCGGGACTTATCGATGGATGGCACCTGAGATGATCAAACATAAATCTTATGGGCGAAGAGTTGATGTGTACAGTTTTGGACTCATCTTATGGGAAATGGTGGCTGGAACAATCCCATATGAGGATATGAATCCCATACAGGCTGCTTTTGCAGTAGTGAATAAGGTTTGTCCCCGAATTTCACGTTTTTTCTTGATAGCACATATGAAGCTTAATTCATCTTCATGGCTTCATTCTTCATCTCCTCTATTGTTGTTGTTGTTATTATTTGTACTTCTATTATTATGTCTATTACTCCATTATTGTTTTCTTATTTATGCTGGCATTCTCTTGGTTTTCTGAATTTTTTAGCTGTGCTAGATGTTCTTTATGTAAGAGAATTCCTTTCAAATTGTTGTAAAAGGACTTGTCCTGCTTTCTCTTTTGTTTCATTTTTTTTTTCTTCTTCTTCTTCCTTCCATTTTTCTGCCTTCCTATTAGATTTCAGTCTTCAGTAGTTGGAAGTTATTTTACTAAAACAAACCACAAACCATGTCCAATCACTGTTTCATTCATGCTGCAGCCAGACAATCCTCAAGCATACTCCTTAGAATAATGTTGTGTAACCTCATGGTCTTGTACTCTTTAAAAGCCATGCTTTTCTCATTTTAAATATGATATGAGTTGATTTATATTTAAAGTGGAGATGCCCGTCTCATCATCAGTGAGAATGCGGTGAAAATTTATCTGGTTTGTAAAGTAGTGGATGATTGTGACATAGAGACATGACAGTTAACTTTTAATGTGAACTTAAAATGAGAATTGAAATTGAAAACTCTGCCTTACGTAAAGTTGTTGGAGTACGCTTAACCTCCGGATTTTTTGAAATCACTGCTTACATAATTTACAAGAACATTTTGTAGTCTTAGGTGTTGTTTGTTAAACAACATCACATTCCCCCACATTATTCATCTCATTTTTCAAAAAAATCAACATTAAAACATTCTCACTTTTTATATCACATCATTTATCTTTTATATCACATAATTCACTTTTTACTACTATTTAAATAAAAAAATCACTACAAAACAAAATTTTCTCACTTTTCTATATTAATTATTACACTCATTTTTGTCCTCACCAAATCATGAACTGCATTGTAAAGCCGTTGTTGTTTACCAAACAAGGCCTTACATATTTGTGTTCCTTTGGGTACTTTAGCTTTCTTCCCATGTTGTCTCTCTCTCTTGTCAAACACAATTAGACTTGTTTTTATGGATGAATTCTAACACCAACTTTCCCATTTCAGAATTTGAGACCTGCTATCCCAGGGGACTGTCCGCCTGCCATGCGAGCTTTGATTGAGCACTGCTGGTCCTTGCATCCCGACAAAAGGCCCGAGTTTTGGCAAGTTGTGAAGGTATTAGAGCAATTCGAATCTTCACTTGCCCGTGATGGAACCCTGAATCTGGTACAAAATCCTACTTTCCTAGATCATAAGAAAGGGCTTCTTCATTGGATCCAAAAGCTTGGTCCCTTGCATCCTACCAGTTCATCAACGCCTAAACCTAAATTCACATGAATCTTTCATATGACCTGGCTTTTGTAGCTCACCAGGTCCATTGTAATTAAAAAAGGTTTGTTTTCTGAGCCTCGTTTATTGTATTATTCTACATTCATGTGAGAGTGAATGAATAGATTGGTAGGCATGCATTGAGGTGAAAATCTCTTTTATCCATTATAAATACAAACAGATGACAATTAGTGTACCTGGCCTTCTCTATATTGGCTGAAAAGAGTATGTATGTTTTGGAAGGCTATAGAATCCCAGGTTCACCTGGCTGTATGCTCAATAGTTGTGTGTGTGCCCCTCTTCCCCCTCTCCCCACACTTGAGAGTTCATGACTGCTCATCTTACAATTTTGCTTTCATACCACTTTGTTTTAGAACTAGTGTTGATGTTCTTATCAATTATGAGAAGAATAACTACTTACAAAAAATAAATAAATAAAATGAAAAGATGCAGAATTGCCTGTACACTTTCAGAAATAGTTATCTGAGTTAGCAGTGGTATGGAGGGTCAATTTAAACATACCAAGACCTTTTAAATCCAAAGAACAACTATCAATAATATATGTTAAATATACATAGTGCATTTAAGTTTTATACCCAAAGAAAACTAGATAAGACAACTATCACTACAAATAAATAAAAATGTAGCAACTACTAGAAAAGAGGAACAAAGTAAAACACCCAACAGAACCATTTGTGCCCTAAATATATACCAATACAAAACAGAAAAATACCAATAAAGAAAAAGTAGAGATATAAGAATCGAGAATTCCAAGAAATTTTTTCAACGCAATCTATTAAACTAGTATTTGTTCTTAAAGCACACTTAGATTTCATTTCAACTTATTTTTTTGTGTATTTGTTTGTATTTGCTCCATAGCCCCAATGTCCTTCTGCCTTGCCATATATGCAGAGACACGTGAGATTAGAGTAAAATACCTGTAATGTTTAGATGCATAGACAAACAGATATGGTCATGGACGTGCATGTTTTCATGTCTTTTTTTCTTGGATGTTGGGTGGTATGGAATTATGGGTACAAGTATCTCTAAGATGAGAAAAAGGAAAAGGAGAGGAGCAGGAGTGAGGACAAGACTGACAGTCTCACGTTCTCTCCATGTCTCTTCCATGATCTTTCATTATTGAGATCCCGTGTCGCTTCATTCTGAATAGGAAAAAGGAAACGAGATGTGACACAAGTCTTCCCTCAAATAGTTGCACAAAGTTTTCTTGTAAACAGGGGTGATGAAAATTTTCCTATACATCTGTCTTTACGCTTTGTATATTCTTTTAAAATTATTATTTAACTAAAATATTATAGTGATTTATCATAAATCTCATAATAATTTTCAATGTCATGTTATTTTTTGGGAGACACGAGAAAGACATGAGTGTGACATGCAGCATTATTCTTTAAAATACACGAAAATCAATTGCTATAGGTCAATTTAATATATTGAAAGCAATGAAAGGGATGATTTTTTTTTCAAATTTCAGTTTGGAGAAAACTTTGTTTTAAAAAGTTTAGAGCTTGTTTGTAATTGCGTTAAGGATGTTAAAAAATGCTTTTAGTACATGAAAAGTTGTACCAAACAAAAATTAGTTTATTTAATAAAAAACTTTCGAAAGCACTTGTGCGACCTTTTTGCTCTAAAAAATCCAAAATCTGCAATTTGGTAGAAGCTTAAAAATGACGGCTTTTTTTTAAAAAAAATAAATAAATAACTTTTTTAGACTTTTTAAAAATAATAATAATAAAGAAAAGTTTTATTTTTCGACGCAATGTCAAACGAACTCTTATTGCATGGACATATCGAATGGATGGTTTTGACAATAATGAAAATCTTCTGTTACTAGCCTTCAATTTTTTATTATTATTTTTTTTTTTCTACAACTTTTTAACTCTATCACTAATTGCAAGAGAATTATGATGAATTATCTCAAAATGGTCCAAATAAAAATTTGATTGTGAAATATGGTCCTTATCCCGAAAGGAAACTAGAATCCTCTCCGGTTGAAAAAAAGAAAAAAGAAAAAAGGAACCTGTTAGTTATAACATGAGGGTAAAATGGTCCAAATAAAAAGTGAAATTATCATTTTATCATAACTAAAGAAAATGATTGGTGTTAATATTTTACCTATATTTTTTTCGGGAAATACTATGTGTTCTCCTGATGTTCTTCCAACTATGATGTGACTTTTAAAATTATTGTTGAATTTGAAATTATTATTACTGACTTTTAATCAATTGGTAATTTTAAAAGCTACATCACAGTTAGGAAAACACCAGGAGAACACTAGAAGAACACCTAGCGTTTTTCATTTTTTTCATATCATTTTACAAATCAACCATTAAATTTGTAGATTTATGTGAACCACACATAAGTCAATAGTAAATCACACAAATCTAATAGTTGATCTATTAAATTTGTAAAAAAATATTTTTTTTTTAAAAAAAAGATAAATTATTCACACCAATCATTTATTTTTAAGTAACGTTCCTCTCCAGTTGATTCTGGTCCCCAAAAGGTAGACATGGAAACATTAATTATAACTTTGAGTTGGGTGAGAAATGAGAATGCATTTATCGATGGGATTTATGGCACTCACCTATCATGCACGAAGATTAATTTGTTCAAGATATTCCCGTTTCTGATATTTTTGTTTTCAAATTCTCTTCTCATCGCCATCCAAGTTCACGGTTTTCTTTCTTTTATTATTATTATTATTATTTAAAAAATAAATAAATAAATTGTACAGATACAATGTAACTTCAAGCCCCAACCAGAAAATCACGGTAAAATCATTGCAAGTGTTGTAATTTGATTTGTCAAATTTGACTTTTTATTATGATGATTATTATTATTGTTAACCGCATGCCACGTAAAGTGCAGAACTTGTGCAGATACAATGAAGCTGCCACCCACACCAACCGTGAACATTCATGGAAAATTTTTAGTGGAACATTTACAATTTGATTGTTAGTTTATGGTCAATATATAATGTGGTCAAATTTTGAACCAACCGTGAGAAATTATGGTAAATGTTTAGTTGAAGTTTTTTTTAAAAAAAAAATTTGATTGGTAGTTTATGGTCAAAACGTTGATTTGTTTTGTCGAGTAATGTTACAAGTCTCTTTTGTGTCCATCTTGAGTCGTTCTAAGATGTAAGAAAATCCTATTAGATATGGTATTTATGCCACATTTATTTATGATTACATTTAATATAATTTCGGTTACAATTATATTTATTATAATTGTTTCAGTTACAATATCAATGAATTATTCTAGCAAAAGATGTTATGGAATTCAAAAAGATGTTATGAAATTTATTTCATTGAGTGATTTTGCTCATTGATGGGAGGAACAAAATCAATAACAATTAAAAACAAAGGTCTCTGACCTACCTATAAAAGGCTATGTGTATTCTATCATTTTACACGATATTATACTGGTAAGCATAGGTCATAATAACCTTTCTCTAAATTTTGTTTTTTTAGTTTTCTGGATTATCTGTTGCTGAGCAGTCTTCTTCACTTCGCTTGAGCAAATAATGGCTGGAAGTATTTATATAATTAATTATTCTGCTGCTAATTTTATTGTCAATTAGCATTTAATTATATATAAAATTCTTACACAAAAATGATGTGGCTATTAAAATTACTATTGAGCTTGTGATTGATCATTATTAAATTTTGATCAAATGATAATTTTAATAGCCATATCATTCTTAAAGGAACCCGAAACTTCTAAAATTACTCTGTTTCGATAGCTGCATTGCATGCCACGTGAAGGGGTTGCAAAACTCAACTTTGACAATTTTAAGGAGGAAGCCCACAAATTTGGACTAGGATGGGCTTGCTTTGAATGTTGGGTTTGTGCGGTCGTTGAAAATGCATATTAGGATTTTTCTACACTTGGAGATCTCTTTTCTTATCTCTAGCCCTTTTTCTTATTTTTGCTTCCCCTTCTTTGAGTAGGGGTATGTGAAGGGGCTGAGGGGCTTTTTTGTCTGAGTAGGGAGCTTCGTCGGAACAGGAAGTTCACCCGCCCGTTTACCCGAGCAAGGAAGTTCCTCTCACAATCTTTTTGTTATTAATATTCCTGGCCCTTCTTCTTTATACAAAAAATAACAGTAAATCAAGATCCGTTATAGGGAGTTTCGTCCTTATCCGAATGCTTAGAAAATGTGCCATTCTTTGTTTCTGGGTTTTCCATATGGATGTAATTTTAAGTAGACAAATCGGAGGAATTTTTCATTCTTTTAACTCATTCTATTAAATTGACATATGTCTTTAAAACACGTAATTCTCAAATACATATTTTAAAATGCATGTAAGAATCATAAACTCTATTAATATTATGAAAAAAATACATATGATAATCGCATGCTTAATGACATATGTCAATTTAATAGATTAGATTGAAAAAAAAAAAATCTTCCAACTCAATTTCTATGAAACTTTTGTTCATGTTGAGTTCTTTCAACCAAATCATAACCCGTTAATTTTGTATTATTAGATTCGTTGGACGACCTATTTCTTCTGACCATTCTCGGTTGTGTTTTTTTTTTGGTTTAGGAGAAAAGAATAGGATGTGGGGAAGGTGTTGGGTAAAGTTGAAAAAGGAAATCCTCATCCAATGAAGTACAGAACTTTGGAAGGAAGGGTTGCCCCAAAAGTTGTGGAGCTAGAAACCCCATATCCATATGCCTACAAATATTTTTACTTTATATGAGACATTGAATTGCCAGAAGCCTCACCGAATGTGGAGAAGAGAAAAAAAGAATGATTAATTTCTTAATTAATTATATTACTTTGTTGCAGGACTTCGTGTATCATTCGTGGCCCTTAATTTGTTATGGACTTGAGACCATCGAATCAACTTTACTCGGAAAGATCAGGGTCCCACGATCGTGCATGTTGCTAACCAAGCTAAATTAGGATAGCTAAAAACAAAAACAAAAAACTAAATAAGGATAGAATAATGGAAAAAAGTTTTTTTGAAACGTACTATACTCATTCATTGATAAAAATCGTAAGCCTAAAGCTCTTACAAATAGAACAAAAAGCTTTGAAGTAAATCATAGCTGAAGCTAAAGATACAGTCATCAATAACAGACCAAATCAACCATAACACAGCATCCACTAACCTATGACTAATCATCAGGTTTAAAAATCAGATCTGCATCAAACAGACACCATCTAATGCATAGGTAGCGCTTATTCCTCGGCCTTGAGAGCAAAACCCCCAAGCCGATACTTATTCCTCGGCCTTGAGAGCAAAACCCCAAGCCGATACTCATCCTCCTCAACCCGAAGGCCAGGATAAAGTTCACATCCACAACCCAAGGGTTTGGACCAGTAATAATGAAAAAAGTTCCCCAACATGTTATGACACAAATTTCCTCCAAAAATATCCTTTAACCCACATAAAATGAAAACATGATCCTCTCCAGTCCATTTTAAATTGAAAAATATTCAGTTCATGGTTATAATTTATTCTTAGAAATCCTAGAGCCACAAATGAAACACATGCTCACTAACAAAAAATACTAATAAAATATTATTTTCATATTAAAAAAAATATAAAATATAAAATAAGGGGTGGTTGGCCAGCCCATTTGGGGTGGCCGGACCACCCCAGTTGGGGGCTGGGGTGGCCAAAGCCACCCAGACAACCCCCAAGGCCAAATCTAAAAGAAAAAAAAAAAAAATTCACTTGGCCCTTGGGGTGGTGGCCGGACCACCCCCAAGGGCATGGGGGTGGCTTCAACCACCCCAGACGGCTGGTCTGGAGTAGCCGAAGCCACCCCAGCCCCCAATTGGGATAGTCCGGCCACCCCAACGGGCCAAATAAAAAAAAAAAAAAATAGTTTGGCCTCCCAAGGGCCAAACAAATTTTTTTTTTTTTTTTTTTTTTAGATTTGACCCTTTAGGGTAGTCATGGCCAGACCACCCCCAAGGGCCATGGAGTGGCCGAAGCCACCCCAGCCCCCAACTGGGGTGCCAATTACCACCCCTTATTATTTTATTATTTTATTTTATATTTGTTTTTAAGATAAAATAATATTTTATTATTATTATTTGTTAATGAACATGTATCTTATTTGTGGCTCTAAGAAGATTACAAAGAAAAAATCCTAATCATAAACTGGATATTCTCTAATCCAAAATGAACTGGAGAGGATCCTATTCTTATAAAATGGTGCTAAGTGCCTAAGCATTTAATATGCACATTAAATATTAAAGGTCATTAATAGCAGTTTACTAACTAAGGTTAACCTTTTTTTTTTTTTTTTTTTTTTGGTTAAACGTGAGACTAACATTTTGTTTTTCCACCAAGGTTAGAATTAACGTTAAAAGTTGAAGACCTAACGTTGTATATATATATATATATATATATATATATATATATATATAAGTTGCATTCTAAGGACCTACACGGTAACACGTGACACATTGAAAGGACTAAGTGGAATAATTTGAGTGGGCTGTAGGAAGTCAAAATCCATTAAAAATAAAAGTGATGGAAAAAAAAATAAATAAAAAATCAAAGTGTAAAAAAAGAATACAACAACGTTAGATTAAAAGATAAGAAAAAACGAAGGGAAAAAAATAAAAAATTCAAAATGTTAGATAACTCTATGTTAATGGGATAATTGAATAGAGATTAAAATTAATCAAAATATTATCCAAAACATGAAGATTCAATTATTAAAATATCAAGAAGAGTACCTTAATATGATAGTAGTTTTTACGTATAAGCCAAAAAATATCTTCTTCTCCTAAAGCAACAGTCTTTCAGCCACATATGCAGAGAACTTGAGAAACAGAGAATGGAGAAAAAATGTATGCTTCTGATATGACTCATCAACTTTACCTTGTTTAAGTTAACTAAAATTTTCTAACCTTGTTTAGATGTGATTTTTCTTCTTCTTCTTCTTCTAAGCCAACGCTAGCTCTTTATTTTATTTTATTTTTTGTTTTTTTATCTAATCTAACGTTAGGTCTTTCGTTTTTAACGTTAATTCTAACTTTGGTGAAAAAACAAAACATTAGTCTTATGTTTAACCAAAAGAAAGAAAGAAAAAAAAAGGGTTAACCTTAGTTAGTAAACTGCTATTAATAACCTTTAATATTTAATGTGTATATTAAATGCTTAGACATTTGGCACCATTTTATGTGGGTTGAAGAATATTTTCTCCAAACCAGTTTCGAGAAAATTTCAATCCTGACTGCAAATACGATGATGCATGATTCTGTTTTTAAATAAAGAACAACCTTCAACAGTATGTTGGAATATATTTTCTTAAATATTCTTCAAGGCTCTGAAACTCAAACAATTTTCAAAAATTTCCCAACACTCGATATCTCAGAAGCTTTAAAGGCACAATTATTATTGGGTTTTGCTTACATTTTTTTTTTGAGGAAAACTTTATGTATATTATATTATGCACAAAAGCAACATTTTTTTTGTGCATTCTTTTAACAATTCAAGTATCCATTATCCAAATTATCGGACGGCCACGTGGTGTAATATAAGCATGCCATATGTCCTAAAAATAAAAATAATTAAATTTTTTTTAAAAAAAAAACCTAAACCCTAAGACCGGCCATCCCTATGGCCGGAATGGGGTGGTCAAACCACCTTTAATGGCCTTGGGACTCTGTTTTGCAGCCTCCACTACGATGTTGATGATCCTCCGGAGACAATTAGTGTAACACCCAAAAAATTTATTAGGATAACCAAGAATACTTTAGTATAAATATTGGGTTTAAGTTAGATCAAATATATTTATCTAATTAATGTTTTCAGTTGGGAATAAAAAAGCTACATTATAGTACAGTCCAAACTAGGTGCACTTTCATGAAGTTCTAGTAGACTTGTCAAAATAGATTTTTTGGAGTGTTAATAAAATATTAAAGAATTTTATATTCTTTAAGATTATCACACCTAGCATTGATGTGAACAAATGGAAAATTCACGTTGATTTATATATGTGAGGTATAGTCCAACTAGTGTTGTTTATTATAATAATAAAACAATGTTAAAAAAATCTGATGCGAACTTGGACTCCTATTTGAGTAATTTTAGATGACTTACTTGTATCCTAATAACAATGACGTGACTATTACCATTTGATCAAAATTTAATAATGATCAATCACAAGTTTAATAGTGCTTTTAATAGCCATATTATTCTTAATAGAACACAAATAAACCATATAGAATTACTCCTCCTAATTCATCTCTAGCTTCTATATTATTCTACGACAACTTCTATCTAATTAAATAAAATAACGATATTTTTAAAAAGCATTTTGTACTGGACTTCTATACCCCTTTCTTTCATAAAATACCTATTTTATTGCACTTCTAGAGTAAAGTGCAGTTCACGTACGCCTGCTTGTAGTGCACTGCAGCTCCTTCAGGCTTCAAGTGCGTTCCAGAATTTGTTTAATGAGTAGAAAAATATATAGTCTTAAAGCTTTAGAGCTACTTTAAGCTCAGAAGGTAAGTTCAAAATTACTTACCTGCATTATTTTACAAAGCATGTTAAGTATATTTTGTTGAGCCCAAATACTTTAGTTACACGTAAGAATATATTTTGAAATGTTTTACATATGTGTTAAATAGAAATGTGTTTCCAAAATGAATGATTTATAAAAAGAAGTTGAGTTTTGGAAGGAAAACGAGATTTGCGAAAAGAATAATGATATGAAAAATATGATGTTATGTATGCATATGAATGCATGTAAAACGCAGCGGTTAGGTGGGGATTATTCGCCTAACACTCCAATGTTATGAAGGGGGAAACAAAGTTGCCTAATAGCCTAGCGGTTGAGTGGGGTTAGACGCTCAACACCTCAAAGCTATGAGAGGGATAAATTATTAGCAACCTTGCGGTTAAGTAGGGTAACACTTAACAAATTCCAGGGGATAAGTGGGAGTATAAATTCACTATGTATGTTATGAAATGTTATGTTATGATATGATATATTATGCAAAGCTACGTACTTAAATTATGATGATTTTTAAATGATGTTTTACTCATTATGTTATGAACTGTTTTACTGCTTTATATTATGAAATGTGAGGTTAATTATGTAGTATGAAAATGCAAGAAAATATTATTACGATTTATTACTATGTATCAAATTATCTATCATCTGGTTTATCATTTAGCCATACGTTTATTAAAACTCATTTTTTTAAAAACTCTGCATACATGGTTGTTTAGTAAACATTGGTGATAAGATTGATTTTTAAATAAAGATTGGGTCACATTATAAATGGTCAGTTTGCTTGAACTTTCTGAGTTGTAGACTCACACTTCTACTTGTAAAATTATAATGATTCTACAGATGTCACTACAAAGACTATCGTTGATGATATGTAGGCCTGATTAGACTCTTATCTTGGAGGCTTGAGGGAGGCTTTTACTTTTGAAGAGTTATAAGTTAGTATGGTTAGTTTAGTTGTATTTATGACGTTGGTGACTCATTGTATTGGGGATAAAGTTGTGATGTCATAATGATGTATAATAGAAGCTCTGGTATGTATTTATTAACGAGTGTTGATTATAAAAAGGAAAGAAAAATATATTACTGATTTTCTGCTATGTTATATAGTAAGAAAAAAGTAGTAGTGTCACGTGAGAATTTAGATAATTTCACTTACGGCTTGCCTGGTAAAGTTGGGTCGCTACAGTTAGACAATATTTGCGATACGATTTGAAATCTAGGTGGGAAAAAAAAAAGAATAAGTGAAAATCTAAGTACTAAAAAAGTTATTAATCATATATTCTAAATAGAAGAGTATTTGAGTGGGCCACTTATAATTTAATATCCCTAACACCTTTTTTTTTTTTTTTTCTAAATTATATCCCAACACCTTGTTTCTAAATGTCTTTATTAGTTTGCACTTTGTTGCACTACTCAAATAGTACTTTGGCCGATCTACAAATTATTATAATTTATGATTTAAAAACAAAAACCCCATTTTGAAAGCCAATTCGGGCATATTATCTTATAAATGGGTGAGGTATTATGGTGGACTTGATATTTGTAAATTTTTTGTTGGGTTATGCTCGATTATTGCTTTAGTATTTTGATCAGGCTAGGCAAACTTAATTAGGTGACACAGATCAATGATTTTGCAACGTACTTGATTGTACTTAAATATTGTTCATGCTATATTGGGTAAATAATTTAGGGATTCATCCTATATTTAGAATTTGTGAAAATAAAACTTTTTTTTTTTTAATTAACTGTAATATATATATACTTAGATGATGATCATGACCAGACAGACTGTTCTGGAAGAGCTAGGGTCCCCAGTTGGTGGGTGTCAGCATCATCGTGACCTTAAAGTTGCATCAATTATCTTCCTCCATTAATATTGCTTTGGAAAGTCTAAACGTTGAAAAAGAAATTGTAAGGTCTTTGTCTAGCCAACACAATTTCCTTATGTTTGCTTTTTGTCAAGCTATCATCACTCCGATCACATTGGTTAAGACTGAATCATTTATGGTCTACCATTGGTTTTGGATCGAATATCTTATACTTTGTTCGGATAGAGATTTTCTACTGTAAAACTGTTCAAATCGTTTGTATTTTGTAATTTGGTAGTAAATGTGACGAAGTTTCTATGGAGCCCACATGTTTGTATAGATTTTAAGTAGCCTTCTCACCTATTATAGTAGGTAGGGCGCCCCAAATGATTAGTTTCTCTCATTTTCTTTATTTGAATCGTTGAATATCTAGTTAATTTGTGCTTGATTGTGTACGGTTTGGCCCTTCAAAGCTCTAGTAAAAAAAATCCAATACCCAATAAAGTAGCTACAATATTAGAGCTTTTTTTTTATTTATTATTATTATTATTATTCAATATTAGAGCTTGTTTGATATTGAATATCTAGTTAATTTGTTCTCGATTGTGTTTGGTTTGGCCCTTCAAAGCTCTAATAAAAAAAATCCAATACCCGATAAAGTAGCTACAATATTAGAGCTTTATTTATTTATTTATTTCTTCAATATTAGAGCTTGTTTGATATTGCATTAAGAAGCTTATAAAGTTGTGCTAAATAAAAATTGGTCCGTTTCAGTAAAAACACAATTTTTTTTTCTTCCTAATAGACAAAAACTTTATTCTTAACACAATCTTAAACAAGCTTTTAGTCAATATTTAGAACAACCTAAAAAAAATTATAGTTTAGCCCTCGAATTCTCGAAAAAATCCTCAACATTTACGGGATCAAAATCCTTATAATTGGAAATTTCTGTTATTATTATTATTATTATTATTATTTTTATCTCTAGCTAATTATTAGTCACAGGACTTGGGCATGGAGCCCTTTTGCTCGGACAAAGATTCCTTTCACAACTCTACAATAGTTTTTTCTATGATCCTATCTATCTAATTATTTAGTCAAAAGAATTACAAGGAATCCAAATCCACCCCTACCAAACATGTTTTTGGCCATTGCGGCGAGGAATTAATATTGAATGGCACCCACTAAAAAGATTCAAACCTAGCTATAGCTAGCTAGAAGGACTCAACAAGAAACATTATCGTTGAAGATTGTAATAAAATATGAAGCAAGAATACGTGTCTGATTCTCTTCCTCATATATATAAATAAATATATATAAACCTCAAATTTCCAAAGTAAGATGGTCCCATATCCATATAGTTCCTCCGAGAGACGAGACTGGTCACTTTCAAATCACCCTTAAAGAACACCCATATGTTATCTGTGGCATGTGGCAATAAGACTCAAAGCTACTTTATAGAGACTCTTCTCTTTTTCACTGTCTTTGATATAGTGCTCTTGACGTCTTCTGCATTTCCTTCCTGGAAACGACAAACAAAAACATTTTTGAGCATGTGAATACAAAGTTAGGGTTTTGAAGAAGTTGTGATCTTTGAATGTGATGATCGAGGTTGGTGCTTTTTTACATCACCCTTGATGATGCCATGCAATCCTGTTGGCTGGCTTCATCATCATCATCATCATGCCTTACCAACCACGTGTGTGGCTTGGGATTGGAGCTAACCAATCAAAGCCTAGCAATTATATATATATATATGATTAATGGGTTGGTTGGATAAGATTAAAAGGTGTTTGCAACAGTAAACTGATATAATTATTTGGACAAAAGCCAAAATCTAATATAGATTTCTTAAGAAAGAAGAAAATGAAACCCCCAAACCAAGTGGATTTTGTACTACCACCTGCCTAACTTCAGGAGAAGGATCATCGATTTCTATTTCAGAGGAAATTGAGAGGAGTCAGCTCTCCTTTTTATAAAGGTAGAATGGTCTAAAAAAAGTGAAATGACCATTCTAAGACTGACTCATCTCTATTTCCTTTGAAATGGATAGGATTGACTGGGTCCCTAATCTTGTAGGGTATTGCATTGAATTATTTTATTTCAGATCAATCAAACAGGTGGTACTGCTTTATTAATTAATTAGCTTTTCTTAGATGGTCTTATGTTCATGTTTTATTCACTTTTTCTTCTTTCTTCTTGTAATTTGATACATGGATTTACATTGCTTTTGTTTGTTCTTGTCAGGGCATTTAAAATTTTCAATATTCGATAGTAAATTAATTAATTATGTGTATAAATGGTACGTGCTTCTCTTATTTTGTGACGATTTGTTAAATTACTATTTATCGTAAAAGTTGAAGTTAATAGGAATGGGTAAATTTAATTACCTAATTATTACTTTAACTTCTTCTCACGTGTGGGCTCAAACTCTCTTTTAATAGGTAAGGCCCAACACGCGCGTGAAATATTTAATTGAAATGGGGGGTGATTTGACGGAGTTAAAGTTCAATCTTAAGACTTTGGCTTTGATAAATATACATCTTCTTATGATGAGTTTAAGTCTTTTAGAGATAAATTGTAATTTAACATGATTGGACAGTAGTTTGAGAAGAAAAGTTAGTCAATTTCCATCAAATTTTAATGAAAATTATAAATTTAATCACTTAATCATTACTTTAACACTCATCCTCACGTGTAGGCTCAAACTCCTTTTTAATAGGTGATGTCCAACAAGTGAAATATTTAATTTAAATGGAGGGTGATTTGACGGAATCAAGGTTCGATCCCGGTACCTTTGGCTCTGATAAATTTACATCTTCGTATGAGTTTAAGCTTTTGAGATAACTAGTAATTTATATTAACTAGTAGTTTGAAAGTCAAATTTTAATGAAAATTATAAATTTTTTTCATAATGGTCAAAGGTTTCACACGAGATCAGCAAATTATATGACCGTTGTTAATTGTATCAACATAAGAAAAATGTTTTAAATCTGGAATAATATATTAAACAAAATGTCTGAGGTTGTTAAAGCCGAAATTCATACAGTTGTAAAAAAAAAAATGTGTGAGATTTAAACGGTCAAAGACGGTCTGATCGGCCCGAGGAAAACAGGGAAGGAGCAGCCCCACCACCTCCTCAACTCAGGAAACTTTTTCCAGGAGCATATAATGATAATATTTTGCTTTCACCTTTGGCTTTCTGCTCTGATAATTACAGCAAGCTTTCTAAAAATTTAAGGACCCAAGAGTCTGCTGATTATCACTTGTATTGTTTTTCTGCAGTTAACAATTGTGATCATATTGATGGAGCAGAGCAACCCTAGTTCTTCAAGAAGTGACCGTAAAACCATTGAAAGAAATAGAAGAAATCATATGAAAGCCCTTTACTCCGAGCTCAATTCTCTTGTACCCCATCAAACCTCAAGGGTGGGTGATCTCTCTTTCTTCTTCTTCTTCTTCTTCTTCTTCTTCTTTTTCTTGCTTATATATATATATATATATATATATATATATATAGAGAGAGAGAGAGAGAGAGATAATAAATGATGTAAGTTTTTTTGTATTTATTTATTTATTTTTGGGGTGATGGGGATGCAGGAAACATCATTGCCGGAGCAACTAGATGAAGCAACAAGCTATATAAAGAAGCTGCAGACGAACTTGGAGAGAATGAAGGAGAAGAAAGATGGGCTAATGGGAATGGAGAGGCCAAATGGAAGCAGTAGTAGTAGTAGTAATAGTGGAGTAATGGCGATGGGGATAAGATCAGCACAAATTGAGATTCACCAAAACGGTGCGGCTTTGGAGGTCGTTTTGATAACTGGGTTGGATTGTCAGTTCATGTTCAATGAGACTATTCGAGTGCTACATGAAGAGGGAGCTGAGATTGTTAGTGCCAGTTTCACTGTCGTTGAAGATACAGTGTTCCACACAATACATTCTAAGGTATCATGAAATTCTTTTCTTTTCTTTTTTGTTATGAACTATATATTTTTTGTGAAGGATTGATGAAGAATATGTGAGGGTAGCGACTTTGGATTCATATTTTGTAGGTTGAGGAGCCTGCATTGGGCGATGAAGCTACAGCAAGAATATCTGAGAGAGTAAACAAGCTGTTTGTGAGGGATGGATGCTAATTATTGTAATTTAAAGTATGATATGATATGATAGATGTTGTCTTTATAACAGAGGATTAAGGGATAGTATTTACTCTAATTAATATCTTAATTTACATTTATATAAGTAATTAGCTTTTCGGAAGACTAAGTGGATCAAATAATTAAGTATTTTTTTTTTTTTTAATGCTCCCCTGCTAAGTAGCTAGCTAGATCTTTTGTTCGTATGTTTCACATTTTTGGTTTTTGTTAATTCAAGTGAAAATTTATAATTAACTTAGTTCATTGATCGTGTGCTTGTATATATCCACCCACCACAAGCAAGCTCGTCACATTATCTTCCCATGGAGATGTTTGGAAAGTCAGAATATTGGATAGATTCACTCTTGATTTTCCACATATATATATATATAGGTGTATCTACATCTCCTCTATCAACTTTTAGATTCAGCATTTAATTGCATTTTTGACTATATTAGAAGTTGCTAATATACTTGGACTTGATTGTAGCTCAATTACTTGGTTGCAAGTACTGTCAGCATCTTCATGTATATATATATATATATATATATATATATATATATATTCGTGCCTTATCAATGTTTTGGAAGTTCTATATATATAGCATGCTTTAAAATGTTTTACACTTGTTACAAATCTCAATGAATATGAGTGATCTTGTGAATTTGAAATATGAAGATCATTATCACTAAATATTACGATAAATGTTTGCTTATAGAATAATGCTAGAAATTACATTTTTAGTTCACTTTGTTGATGTAACCGTGCCAATTAACCCTTATTTTATTTTTTAACATAGGCTGATTTAATGGTTGATTGACACTACTTACATTAACAGACCGATTAGGATAAAAACGGGATAAAAGTGTGATTTCTTATATTACTCTTGCTAATATAATGGAGCCAAATTGGCTCAATGGATAATAGTAATAGCTATTGGGTGGTTATAGCCTTATAGGACAACCTATTTTTTAGAGATAATTAAAGAAGGGTTATTGCACTCAATTTGGACCTAAAGCACTCAAATAATCTTTTAGTTTTAACGTGCATATAACCCTTTTGGTATGAATAGTTTATGAGTAAGTATACGTATAGATATTCTTCAAGATTTGTGAGAGTTACAGGAAGAATTGCTCAAATACTAGTAATTAAGGCTTAATTATTTAGGTTTTACTATAATTAAATACTCTAGCAAACCTATATATTAATAATAGAGGAGCTGAAATTTCAGCTTCTGCCCATGGTTTCCACTTAGGGTCTCAGCTGTATCGATCCTTTGCAATAAGGAAAATGAGAGCCTTGATCATCTGCTTTTCTCATTCTCCCTTCATTCATTGACATGATAATGGACTTATTCCTGCTAGATGTATATGTTTGATAGAAGTACTGGCCAGTAAATACAAAGGTAGATCCCGGCCTCCTGTGTCAATTTGTTGAATTGTTTCTGGTTGCATGCTACACATACAGTTTACTTTACTCGACATGAAAGTTGAAGCTTATAGGATCAGAATGGGTGATTTTAATCATTTAATTAATATTCTAACACCCATCTTCATATGTGTATAGAATATTTAAATCACCACTTGTTCTAAAAACTTAAACTTATAAGAATGAGCGGAATTAATATTTTAATAGAAAGAGATCGATCGACTCTACAATCTTAATTTGCTAGGGAAAGCATATTCAGCATCATCGGTGTGAACAAAATTAATATTGTTGAAAAACTTTTGGAGGATGTCTGTGTATCTTCTTGATGCTAGCTAGGTAGAAGTTGCTCCCTTGAAGTCTCTGGTTAGGGGTTTTCTTGGAATCCTGGGCATGCCTTGTTGCTGCTTGCTGTCATGGACATGGGGATGGAACCTGCAGGTTTGCAGCTGTGTTTCTTGGTTTTATTTATTCTTACTTTTCCCAACAAAAAAAAAACATGTTTATATTATGTGATGTTGTGCTATTAATTAATTTCATTACTTATAAGTGCTTCATAACTACCAAAAAAAAAAAAAAAAAACTTAGAAATGTTTGAAATGAAAGTAGAAACTGGAGGAAGATGAGAAGTCTCTTTCAAGACAAATTTAATTTATTTTGAACAATAATTTAATAATTCTGAATCGAAAAAAACTGCCAAGGTAGTTATAATTATTTATTAATTTATTATTGAGGCAGTTATTAGTTGAAAAGAGAATTTAGTGTAATACAAAGAACTTGTTAGAGTATACCATGATGTACAAGAATAATAGTCACAATATAAGACTATTATTGACTTACCGTTGAAGAATATCACTGAGTTACACTTGAAGACTATTACTGAGCTTTAGTTGATTAGTTAAAGACTATATCATCTAGCTAACTAAGTTAGAGTAGAAATCTATTTGTATCTAACATGATTCTCCTATAAATAGGAGCATATTATATTGTAAATATTATTCAGAGAATTAAGAGTTTAATGCAGCCTTATGGCTTGATCTTGTAGATGTAGGTCATAGACCGAACCACGTATATCTCTATGTCACTATCTTATTATTTTCGCATTATGAAATCTTACAGAAATTTCATGAAAGTTTGTGAATGTTTTTTTATTGTTTCTTTTTGAAAATAACTATTGCATCGCATGAGGAGGGCATCAATTCATATATATGCACCTTGAAAGAAAGTGTCACAGTTGGAGCCTTTTGTGATTAGTGCAGCAAAGGGTTGAAGCCATTGAAAGGAAATTAATAATGTAAAGTATTGTTGTCTTATTATACATGGTAATTATGTGCTTCTGGTCTACAGCTTCCAGAATTTAAACCAGAAAAAAATCTCTCACATATCAGTATTATTAGTTACACAATAGAGTGAGGGACTCTGATATAGAAAATGACTACAACTATTTTTCTTTTTCTATTAAAAAGGATAGGAAATGAGCGATCAGTGTAACTACATCTGTTCATAATCATAGTAACATGCACCTGTTAGGAATCAATGACAAGAAGAGCTTAGACGGTAGAAAACCACATATACTGACTCAATTTCACCAGAATTTCAATGAAACCCAGAGTAGCTAATACTAATCAGAATTCAAGACAACACTATTACTCTACTCCTACTTAGACAGTAATACAAAGATTACAACCCAACTGAAATATTAAAAATACAATGCAATTGAATAAGATAACAACATAATATTACTGTCCAAGTAGGAGTAGAGGGGGTTAGAATTTTGAGGCAACTAGCTTGAAGAGTTCTAGTGGGAGAGAAGCGTGTTTCCGAGTGTGGTGTGATACAATACTTTAGAACACCATTAATTCAAAAGTTAATATTGTTAGTTCAAACAATGTTATATATATATAAATCGTGCACTCTTACATATACTATTCGATATAGGCCGTAAGAGTAGATTTTGTTAGTAGATTCTTATACATTTTTCATATACCGGATAATTTGACAGTAAAAATTAGCACTTTATATATCCGCTTGTTGCGAATGATATGTCGTGATTGATTGAACAATCTTTAGACGAAAGAGATGGGCACCATTGGCAAGAAGAACATTAAATTCCTCCTTGATTGCAACATTTATACTTTAAGGATCAATTTAATGAAAAATAAATACATAAGAATAGAGACCTTTAAAGCTTTTTTTTTTTTTTTTTTTTTTTCAAAAAGAAACGCTTATTTTTGGGAAATTTGGGCTGGCGAAGTTATCTCTATTTGAGTGACAATGTCGGATGTTCGGGTGCAAAACAAAATAAAAGCCCAAGGTTCAAAATCACATGTGAGAAGGGTGAGAAATTCAATGGGCCGGTAAGCCAGTGGTAAATCACAAACTCAGGCCCAATTAAATCAATGGAGAAGGAACAAGATTGTTATGAGGTGGGAAAACCCCCATGCCCCAACCCTAGGATCAGAAGCTCCCCATGCCCACAGGTTTTTTTTTAAGATCTGGACCGTTGATTTCCATCCAACTGTCTAAATCTCGCCATGTGTCCTACTAATATATATATATAAAATTTAAATTTTAAAATTATGGGATGGCCTGGCCACCCCAGCTCAGCCATAGGCTTGGCGCTGGTCACCCCCAACTGGCCTTTATGGGTGGCCGGCCACCCCATTTTTCCCAATGGGCTGGCCATAATTTTAAATTAATTATTTTATTATTTTTTAAAAATGTAAATTATATTTTATTATTTTCTTTTGAATGGAACACGTGGTGAGATTTAAACGGTTGAATGAAATTCAACCGTCCATATTGACAAAAAAAAAAAAACCATGGACAATTCCCCAATTATCGCTGAGGATCCCAACCCCCAACCCCAACCCAAGCTTCTCTCCTAGGTTTCACTCATTTAGCAACACAATCTCTCATCCAACCACCAACCAAGGGTATTTAGAATTTGTTCTTGAATTTGCACTGCGTTTATCATTTTGGACTTTGTAGTCGAGATGCCCACCTCTTTTATGGTCGATTAATTCGGTAACATGCTTTCCTTATTGATTAAAGAGAAAAGAGAAAAGAGAAAAAAAGACAAAAAAAAAAAAAAAAAAAAAAAAAAAAAAAAAAAAACATAGCGGGACAGTAAGGAGGTAAACAGCGTTTGTGCCATTTGCCAAACTAAATCTTGGCCACATTTTTTAACCGCAGGGAAGCCCGGTCCGTGTGATGGTATATTAGAAGTTTACTTTAATTCCAACAATCTTACATATATAAAGAGAGCCCTACTATTCGGTCTTTGTGTAATAACCATAGTTTACAGCATCCAATGAGATGATGACATTTCATATAAAAAAACAACATACTATAAGGATGGAAAACACCGGATCTCAGCCATTGAAAACAAAAAAAATAAAAAATAAACTGGACAAAAGCAACAGAGCAAGGCAACTCCATCGACAAAGGCGCTGGTTCTACTCCTCTGTGCATCATCTCTCTCTCTCTCTACTCTGTGTTTTACTTTCTAATTTCTTGTGTGATTTTAGAGATATATACCGTAACTGTGTTTGATTGGATTGCGATGTGTTTGGATCTGATGGATTCGGGACTCGTTGCTCTTAGCTTTTAGTACACGCATTTTTATAAGAACCAAAACAAATTTACTCATAGCCGGCGCTGGAGTTGGGGTGGCGGAGGAGGCAGGAGATTTGGGCGGCGACTTCAAACAAATTTTCTAACAACATTTCCACTAGGATATAGGCTATATCTATCGCCATTGTAATCTTGTTTGTGCCCTCGTAACAAAACTAAATAATATTTCTGATGATAATTTTCTCACCGTAATTGGTTGAGATATCTTCATTCATATTTATAGAATCAAAGGAAGTTGAGTTATATACAAACTCATGTACAGAATTAGAGAGATTTAAACTATTCTTTACAGATGAGTTATCTACAAGATATATACAATCTTATCACAATAACTAAGTCTTTGATTCTAACTCTATCTTCTCTTGAGAGGTTGACTTCAATATGACTTGTACTTTAACACCCTCCTTCAAGTTCAACGGGGGACAACGCACGTTGAGCTTGTAGCAAAAGTCTTGAAAATGAGTTGCGACAATTGGTTTCGTCAATACATCTGCAAGTTGATCTTTACTTGGAATAAACAGAACTTGGAGAGATTTATCCGCAACACGATCCTGAACGAAATGAAAGTCAATTTCGACATGCTTTGTTCGTGCATGGAAAACAGGGTTGACCGAAAGATATGTAGCACCAATATTATCACACCATAGTTTTGGCGGAGGGATTTTAGAAATTCCAAGATCACGAAGTAAAGCTTGAATCCATAGAAGTTCAGTAGCTGTGTTGGCAACGGACTTGTATTCTGCTTCAGTGCTTGATCTAGAGACCGTAGGTTGTTTCCTAGAGCTCCATGAGACGAGATTTGCTCCAAGAAATACACAATAAGCTCCAGTCGATTTTCGATCATCCGGACAACCTGCCAATCTGCATCCGAAAAGGCTTGAAGTTGGTGAGAGCTTGTGCGTGTCAAAAGAAGACCATGAGTGATTGTATGCTTTAAGTACCGAAGAATTCGCTTGCCAATGAGTCTTGGTTGGACGATGCATGAACTGACAAACCCGGTTGACGGAGAATGCTAAATCTGGTCTTGTGAGTGAGAGATATTGAAGAGAGCCCACTGTGCTTCGAAATAGAGTTGTATCTTCCATAGTATCCCCCACGGTTGTGGATAGAGAACTTGACGACGACATAGATGAAGAAATGGGTTTTGCCTCCAACATATTCGTTTTCTTTAAGAGATCAAGAATATATCGTTGTTGAGATAGCAAGAGTCCAGAATTCAGCCGTATTACTTCAACTCCAAGAAAATAGTTTATGTCCCCAAGCTCTTTGACAGCAAAAGTAACCTTGAGATTTCGTAGTAGATCATCAATGGCAGAGTCATGAGAGGCTGTAATTATAATGCCATCAACATATATTAAAATAAACATGGTAACTGAATCTGATATAAACGTAAATAAGGAGGAATCAGCTTTTGAACCAACAAATCCAAGTTCAATAAGCTGGGTGCTGAGACGCGAAAACGAAGCTCTAGGTGCTTGCTTGAGTCCGTACAATGCCTTGTGCAATTTGCATAGATGATGTGGTTTAGAAGGATGCGCAAACCCAAGTGGTTGAATCATGTATACTTCTTCAGAGAGAAAACCATGGAGGAAGGCATTTTGAATGTCAATTTGCTTCATGGACCAGCCAGCAGAATATGCTATAGAGAGGACAATTCGGATGGTCGTCGGTTTCACTACCGGGCTAAAAGTTTCTCCATAGTCAAGACCCGGTTGTTGGTGGTAGCCCTTGGCGACGAGACGTGCTTTGTGTCTTTCTATTGTTCCATCAGCTTTATGTTTTAGTTTGAAAACCCATTTGCACCCTACTATATTCCGAGCAGTAGTAGGTGGAACCAATGACCATGTTTGATTGTGAAGAAGTGCATTAAACTCTACCTGCATAGCAGTACGCCATTCTGGAATTTGCATAGTAGTGGAAAAACATGTGGGCTCAACCATGGCAGCCTCCGTGATGGATAAAAGAGCTCTTCCAATGGGGTATCGACCATCATGAAATTGTCGAGGTTTGTGAATCTGGTTTTGTGCTCTTGTGACCATTTGGTGTGTCCTTGTAGGTGCCGAAGGTGTGGAGAAGTTTGTACCTGTACTATTTTCGTCAAGAGTATTAGATGAAACAAAATCAATGTTAGACAAAATAGGACCAGAATTGTCCATATTCTCACTAGATGCCACAGAGGGGGACCTACATGGAGAGGGACTAGTCGAAGTTTGCATGGTTATTGAGGGCTGGCCATTTTCGGGTATGGGGGGCTGTGTAGTCACAAGTGTTGCAAGCTGGGGAGTCACGGGTATTGAGATGAGGTTTTGGGTTTGATACTGTGGCTAAGTCAGAGGGATATTAACCAAAGGTAAGATTGGGGAATTGGTGCAGGGAGTGGCCGTGTTTGGAAGGGCTGTGGACTTAAAAGGGAACACTATCTCATGAAAAACAACATCACGTGAAATGTAGAACCGGCCAGATTCTTTGTGATAGCACCTATACCCCTTATGGTGAGGACTGTAACCCATAAAGATGCATGCTTTTGATCGAAACTCGAATTTGTAGGTATTGTATGGTCTTAGATTTGGAAACATTGACAGCCAAAAATTTTGAGAAAAGAGTAGTCTGGAGGTTGGCCAAATAATTTTTGGAATGGTGACAAATTTTTCAAGGTTGGTGTTGGGAGACGATTTATAAGAAAAGATGCGGTTTGACATGCTTCATCCCAGAAGCTTTTTGGAACACCACTATCAGCAAGGAGTGCAAGGGTAGTATCGACAATGTGACGATGTTTTCTCTCGACACAACCTTGTTGTTGATGTGTATGAGGACAAGATAAACGATGTAGAATTCCCTTGGATTGAAAAAATTTATTAAGGGAACGGAATTCACCCCCCCAATCGGTTTGGACATGTTTAATCTTGGAATTGAATAAACGCTCAACCATGATTTGGAATTTTTGAAAAACATTCATGACATCAGATTTTTGTTGGATGGGAAACAACCAAGTAAATTTGCTAAAAGCATCAATAAATGAAACATAATATTTATTGCCATGAATAGAAATAACAGGTGAAGGACCCCAAACATCCGAATAGACTAATTCTAATGGATTACATATTTTTGAATTTGAAGTAGAAAAAGGTAATTGATGGCCTTTTGCAAGTTGACATGCGGTGCAGGGGAGGCGATCTTTATTTGCTAAAACTGGAAGACTGAATTTAGAAAGAACATGTTGAACAGTGCGAAGGGCAGGATGTCCTAAACGCTTGTGCCAATGATCCGCCAAGGTTCGCACACCGACGAGGGTATGCTTTATTTGAGGAGGCTTCGACGATTGACACAGTTGATAGAGTCCATCTTTAAGAGGA
This sequence comes from Corylus avellana, assembly GCF_965113065.1. NCBI lineage: Eukaryota > Viridiplantae > Streptophyta > Magnoliopsida > Fagales > Betulaceae > Corylus > Corylus avellana. The sequence goes on along the minus strand of NC_142490.1, from coordinate 41,658,741 downwards.
CCTTGGTGGAGCAGGATTCGAGTTTGACAGTCCTTAATCACAAAATAATTGGCATAAAATTCAAAGAAAACATTATTATCACAAGCAAATTTATTTACCGAAAGTAAATTTTTGCAGATATGGGGAACAAGAAGTATTTGTTTTAATAAGAATTTTCTACGGGAAGCTGAGATTGTAGCAAATCCAGTATGAGATATAGACAAACCTGACCCATTTCCAACATGGATTTGATCTGCACCATGATACTCCTCAGATGATAGGTTGAGGTTGGTCATCTCATTGGTGAGATGATGGGTGGCTCCTGTATCTGGATACCAATTGTCATCCATGGTCACAGTTGGAGAGGAGTAGAGAGCCTGGGAGTTGGGTGTAGACTCCCTCTGATAGGTTTGATCAAAACGGCGATAGCAACGCAGAGCCGTGTGACCTTGTTTTCCACATACCTGACAGTTGGGACGGAATTGAGAAGAGGAGCCATGATATGCATTTGAATTCCGGCCACGGTTGTTTGGAGAATAGCCCTTTCCTCGGTTTGTGGGTCCACGCCCACCATAGAAATTTCCTCGACCACGAGGTCCACGGCTGCGGAGATCTTGAGATCGAGCAGAGTAATTTGCGGTTGAGGGTGAGATATCCGGAGTAGGGAAACGCTGCTCAAGGCGCTGCTCATAGGCGAGGAGGTGGCCGAAAATTTCCTCGAGAGAGAGAGGGTCCGCGCGAGTGGTCACAGATGTGACAAAAGGATCATACTCCAATCCTAGACCAGCCAATAAATAAGAGATCGTTTTGAAGTCATTGAGAGGCTGGCCTATAGCCGCCATGGTATCACTCATGAGTTTTATTCGCTGAAAATAATCAGTGATTGATTAGTTACCTTTCTTAGAAGTGGCAAGTTGATAATGGATTTGCATCATCTGAGCACGAGATGTCGAGGTGAACATCTTCTCCAAGGACGACTAAAGATCACGGGCCGTTGCACACCCCACAGCAAGTGTGACTAAAGATTCTGAAAGAGTGGAAATTAAAACACTCAAAATAAGTTGATCATGTTGGTACCAAGTGATGTACGCAGGGTTCATGATTTGGGCAGGAGCATCCACGGCAGGGGCTGGATTTAGGACAGTTTTTGGTGGAGCACGGTTTGTGCCGTCAATGAAACCGTGAGCGTCCTGGCCATGCAAGTACGCGTCTATTTGTGTTTTCCAGGAGATGAAATTGCTTTTGGTGAGCTTGATGTTGAGAGTTGGATTCATATTGGGGACTTGAAATACAATATTTGGTGCAGTAGGTTGAATGGGTGCTGGTGCAGTGGGATTCGGTGCAGCAATATGTGGAATCGGAATCTCACCTTCAGGAACGGCCATGAGTGCAGTAGCAGCAGCAAGTATTATGAGAAAAAAAAAAATTATGACGGGAGCAGCAGATATTTGAAGCAGGAAAAAAAATGAAAGAAAAAACAAAGAAACCAGGAATCAAAACAAGAACGACGTTAATCAATATTTTGCTCTGATACCATAACAAAACTAAATAATATCCCTGATGATAATTTTCTCACCGTAATTGGTTGAGATATCTTCATTCATATTTATAGAATCAAAGGAAGTTGAGTTATATACAAACTCATGTACAGAATTAGAGAGATTTAAACTATTCTCTACAGATGAGTTATCTACAAGATAAATACAATCTTATCACAATAACTAAGTCTTTGATTCTAACTCTATCTTCTCTTGTGAGGTTCAATTCAATATGACTTGTGCTTTAACACCTCGGAATACCGCTTATTGTTCCAAATTTAAGGCCTGGTATTTCTAACCGGCTGCAAGACAAATTTACTCATACTTGTGATATACAGCCAGCGGCAGAGGTTGTTGTCGCCGGAGCTGGAGTTGGGGTGGCGGAGGAGGAAGGAGATTTGGGCGGCGACTTCGGGGTCGTGGAGGAGAGAGAAGGAGGTGGAGATGTGGAAGGTGTCGGTTCCTGTGCCGGTGCCGGTGCCGTCATCGGCGGGGATGGTGATGGGGTATCGTCGGGGAGGGAAATACGAAGAAAGGAAATTAAATTTTGATCAAGGGGTGAGATCCGGTGTTTTCGTGCTTATAGTAGGGGGTGTTTTTATCCGTATGATTGGATGCTGTAAAACATGAGTTTTACGCCTCGTCCGGATCTAAAGTTATTCTCATATATATAAATCACTCACTCATACCCTCTTACACCACTCGTCAAAACCCAGCCCACTTCTTTCCCAAACCCCTTTCTCTCCTAGGGTTTCACCAGCACAGTCTCTCATCTCATCCAACCCCAACCAAGGCTATCATGGTCGGAGGACTCGACGCCGGAGCGGTCCCCTTCAACCCTGACGGGTGGGGCCCACCAGATTCCAGCACGACAACCGCCGACGCCAATAACAACAACCTCCCTCTAAACGTGCCCTTCGCGCCCTTCTCGCGCTCCGAGAAGCTTGGCCGGATCGCCGACTGGACCCGCAACTTCAACAACGCTGCCCGGTCCAAGAACCCCTCCGACTCCGTCTTCGACTTCTCCAACGACGACTCGTTCCCGGCCTCCGCTGATGACGACTCCTCCTTCCGCCTTGTAGATGGCAAGCCTCCCCCGAAGCCTCGCTTCGGTCCCAAATGGCGGTTCCAGCAGCAGCGGCAGCTCCCCCAGCGCCGCGACGAGGAGGTGGAGGCCAAGCGCCGCGAGGCCGAGAAGGAGCGCGCCCGCCGCGACCGCCAATACCACCAGAACCGCTCGAACGCCAACCAGACGCGCCGCGAGGCCGCCGTGTTCAAGTCCTCCGTGGACATCCAGCCCGAGTGGAACATGCTGGACCAGATCCCCTTCTCCGCCTTCTCCAAGCTCTCCTTCTCCGTCCCCGAGCCCCCTGAGGACCTCCTCCTCTGTGGCGCCCTCGAGTTCTACGACCGCTCGTACGACCGCGTCGCGCCCAAGAACGAGCGCCGCCTCGAGCGCTTCAAGAACCGCAACTTCTTCAAGGTCACCACCACAGACGACCCCGTCATCCGCCGCCTCGCCAACGAGGACAAGGCCACGGTCTTTGCCACCGACGCCATCCTCTCCACGCTCATGTGCGCGCCGCGTTCTGTGTACTCCTGGGATATCGTGGTCCAGAGGGTTGGGAACAAGCTCTTCTTCGATAAGCGCGACGGATCGCAGCTCGATTTTCTGTCCGTTCACGAGACCTCGCAGGAGCCCTTGCCGGAGGCCAAGGACGACATCAACTCTGCGTACTCGCTCGGAGTTGAAGCCGCGTTTATCAACCAGAACTTTTCCCAGCAGGTCCTGATCAGGGAAGGGGATAAGGTCACCTTCGATGAGCCCAATCCGTTTGCGAACGAAGGCGAAGAGGTTGCCTCCGTGGCATACCGGTACCGGCGGTGGAAGCTCGATGACGACATGTACCTGGTGGCGAGGTGCGAGGTCCAGAGCGTGGTCGAGGTGAACAAGCAGAGGTCTTTCCTCACTCTCAACGCTCTCAATGAGTTTGATCCAAAATACTCCGGCCTCGATTGGAGGCGGAAGCTTGAGACTCAGAGAGGAGCGGTGCTCGCCACCGAGCTCAAGAACAATGCGAACAAGCTCGCAAAATGGACCTCTCAGGCTCTGTTGGCAGGCGCGGATATGATGAAATTGGGTTATGTTTCGAGGGTTCATCCCCGTGATCATTTCAACCATGTTATATTGTCTGTCGTTGGGTACAAGCCGAGGGAGTTTGCAGCGCAGATCAATCTGAACACGTCGAATATGTGGGGAATTGTGAAGTCCATTGTGGATTTGTGTATGAAATTGAATGAAGGGAAGTATGTGCTTGTGAAGGACCCAACCAAGCCACAGGTTAGGATCTACGAGGTGCCGCCAGACGCCTTTGAGAATGATTACGTGGAGGAGCCGCTGCCAGAGGATGAGCAGGTTCAGCCTCCCTCGGAGGAGGCCAATGGTGGGGAGGAAAATGCTGTAGAAGAGAAGGTAGAAGAGAAGGAGGTTGATGCTCAAGCTTAAAGGGTAATGGTTTTTTCTATTCAATTTACTTGCCACATCTGTTTTAGTTTCTGTTAGTTTAAATTTTTTGGCACCTCTATAAGCAACTTACAATAGCATAAAGATTATGGGGCTCAGGAATAGACCCACCTACTTTTGGTTAGTTTACAGAACTGCAAATTCATTCCCATATGATTACTTTATTGGAGAAAATTGACTACAACATAACACAAATATTTCGAATGTCCCAAATCATGCAAATTAGGGAACTCATCCTCGATTCTTTCAAATGAGATGCCCTCCTTACAAATAAAAAGCATGAGAAAAAATAAATTATGCGTGCTTTGTAACTTTCCTGTGTAACAATTCTTAAGAACTCTAGAAAAAACTAAAGTTGAATCAATGAGGAAAAGATGGCGGATAAAAGAATAAAGTTCAATGCTCACAATCTATCAAAGCTTGATCCAATTCCCAGTGATCTCAGGTATCTTGCCTGATATCATGTGCCATATATCCTACTGCTGGCAGTATCTGAAGTTTGAGAGTTTCTGAAGTCTAAAAGCTATAGGTTCAAATAATTATGTCAAATAACTTCACTTCCAAGTTGTCTAAGTTCTGTAAAATGAAAGTTTCTGGTATTGTTCCCATAAAATTGTTTGAAGCAAGATACATGCAGGATAGAAAAACAATCAGTTTCCTTTGAAGTAAGATGAAAAAAGTTTGTGATGGCATACATTACATGGTGCTGATGCAAACACATGGATATGAGGTGTTAGCGCAGCTACAGAAAAAGTGTAAAGCTATATAAATTGTGGAATGAGAGATGAGTGCAGCCATTGTCGAAATTTGACTAACAGGAGCTTCTATATGATAGAAAAGATAGAACATGTTCCAGTATCCAATTGATTGAACTTAAATCAATAACATATTTTAAGAAATCATCTGCAAAATACATTTGCAACATAAATTTTCATACAACTAGACCATACTGGAGAAAAAATACACATGGAAATTGGTAGACTTGGTGAAAATGTAAAATCATCATATTTTGCATTTATCTTCTATAATGTCTCTAGTCATTTCAATAAAAGAAATAAAAGTAGTAGATTACTCTTTTTAAACTAGAACAAAGACAATCCAAGAATTAGGTAGCTAAAAAGAAACTGAATTTTAAATATGACGTCAACCATCTTACAATGTAATGACCGAGAGAAAGGGCTAGCTACATCTATGCTATCACTCCAAATGATTGGTCAAGTTGCGATTATAGCTCAATAGAATCACTTATAAATCTGAGTCTCACCTAATAAGAAACTAATGTAATAGCATCAATGAATCAATTCACTCTATGTTGATTATTCATTTTCTCAATGTAGTACTGATGTGTTACAATCTCAAAAAAAAAAAAAAACCCTAACGTCCTTGTTAGGGATACATCATGCAGTACTCTAGTATTACATAGCAATAATAGGCTGCTCTGTTACCATTTGTAACGACTCCAAAAAAACCCTCACAACATCTGCACTATCACTCTAAAATGACTAGTCAAGTTACAATTGGAACTTTCTAGAATCGCTTATAAAGCTCAATCCCACCTAGTAAGGAACCAATGTATGAGCCTTTATAATCCACCCACTCTACGTGGATTATTCATCTTCTAAATGTGAGATTGAAGTGTTTACATATAGTCCTTAAGTTGATCAAATTTCAAAGATTTTCATGAAAAGGTCCAACAAGCAGATTAGCTTCCAAGGACCTGTAAAATGCAACTTAAATGTAATCAAGGTTGCAGATTAGTCTTGGTTCATTATGCAGAAAACTCGTCATTGACGTACTGCTCTTCTAGTGTAGTATAGTCACTAATTTCCTTAGGAATTGAACCAAACAATCGGTCTTCCATAAGGGACCTGCAGCATACCAACAGTTACAAATTGATCAACCTGTTGAATACTTGATGAATACCTATGCTGCACATAAGGCCCTGACAGATACAAAATAAAATTATGAACTTACAATTTGACAAGAAGGAGCCTGGTCAAACTCTTCGGGATTGATCCATTGATATAGTTGCAGCTAAGATCACTGTTAATTTTAAATTACTTCATTTAGTCTTTCAAAATTTCAGATGATAATAAGACAACAGATAGCAAATCCTCAATGAAGGTGGTCAAGATCACTGCTACAATTTTTATTTTTTTTTGATAAGTAGATCACTGCTACAAATGATCTTTAATTTGCATGAAGATTAGAAATTATGTGGTTTTTTTGGATATCTCTCTTCGTAAATGTAGTCTGTTTTTTGGTTGTTCAGATTATGATTTCTGAGTAATGTGGATTTAAGGACCATATTTTTCTTGTCTTTCTATGGAAGTTTGTTATTTTTCTCTTATAACAATTTTTTGTCTTGAGCATGCAGTATGGAAAATTTGTAGTTATTTTGTCTTGCGGTCATGGTAAACTGATTTCATCTTTAATGATTATAATTTTGTTGTGGTGACAGAAATTTTTGCATCAATGGCTTACTGGTTTTGTGGTTTATGTGGAGTTTCCCTGTTGACTATTAGCATTAGGAGCCACTGGTTGGACCTTATGTTTTGTTAGTATAGAGAGATTCTATTATGTATAAATTAGTGCTTTTATGTCCAAAGTGAGAAAAAAAAAAAAAGGAAAATGAAAGTTGCTCCTTTCTTTGTGACCTAATACTAGTGGTGGTTTATAAAGTTGACACTTGAGCTGATCTCATTCTTCAGATAATCCTACTCCCTTGAATTCTGCTAGTTCTCCAGTTTCTTTTGTTGACAATTTTCTACCAAAGTCCCTACAATGCAGTTATTGCAGACCAATTTAAATCCTTGCCTCCTCAAGTATACTTCACTTGTTCGCGACTTGCTATATAGATACCTGTCATTATTACATGGGAACGGTCATCATAAACACACATCATTAATGGAAAGGTCAGACTCGGCTTGTAAAAATTTCTCACAATACTGAAGAATATAGATGGAAGACACAAGACATTTTTATGTGCCCCTAAATCACATGAGAACAGAATGGGAGATTAGACACTGGCTGGACAAAATAGAGGAGGAGAGGAGTGGTAAGGGAGGTAGTATACTAGTATGGGACTTCTTCATGGTCATTACCTTGGAAAATACAGAAGACCTATATAGAGGAGGGGGAGGAGAGTAGGAGGTTTTATCAGATTCTTCCAAATATTCAGCAACTCCTATTTTCTTTCCGGTCTAATCCCATTTGACATTAATATTTCCTCTGTAATCCTTAGAAAACCTCTAAAAACAATTAGGGACCTGTGCAGTATCCAAGTAATCTTTCTAAAACCCTAAAAGCTTCCAAAAATTAAAGATTGTAGAAGAGTAATATGCAAAGAAGCCTTATAAGTCTCAAAAGTACTAAAATATCTTGGGTTGGAACGTTTAGAAGTATTGTTTTTCTTGATGAGCTAGTGATTTAGGAAACTCATAAGTTATACGTAGGTTACTTTTTTTTCCTTTTGCCATAAGTAAGACAAGAAAGAAGAACCGTAGGGGGATGGAGGGGAGTCCGTCCTTGCCACCGTCTGATCAAGGATCTAAGAGAGTGAAGGAAAGGATGGGAATGCTTCCTGAGAAATTCAAGGAAATGGTCCCATTTTGCCAGGTTGTGGGCACTACTGATTGTGCTTTTATGAAACCTTGGATGCCGACCAGGAGTTGACAGAAGAAAGTTTCAAGAAAATATCCAAAATGGTTATCTAGTCCATTGAAAGATCCCTATGTTGGAGCCCTCTTAAGTAAACCTAGGCCTGGACAACTTTATCCTTGAGGGAGATTTTCTCACTGTTATTGTAGGGATCTTACAATGGACTAGAAGAGAGCCAATATTCTCACCATGACAAGCTTAACAGTATAAAGTGCTTTTCACCCAGAAATAACAAATTTTTAGCATTTCGTTTTCACATACTTGTACTGCATTTTCTCCCTTCACATATTTGTATATTTATTATATCTTCCAGCAGCCCCATAATCAAAATGTTAAAAAGAAGAGTTGGAAAATTCATTCTTTTAGTTCTTATGTGTTTCCAGTCATGTCTTGCCTGTGTCTTACACTCCCTTGCTGTCATACCCACCCGTAATTGGCATGTCCATCCCTGTCATGAGTCATATTTTTTCCTGACACATACCGCACGCACATGATGGTACCAGTGCTTCAGAGGTTCACCTCCATGTCCATAGTTTTCAGTGGAGTTTGCAGCGTTCTGAAACAGTTAAGAGTTTTCAAGATGTTCTTTGAAGTTTTAGCAATGTTCATCACTATTCGATGTTAGTGTCAAAGTGCTCAAATCAATTGTTATTTACGTAGGTAGTATGATGCCGTCTTTTATGAGATTTGAAGTACCAAATAAACAAATTGAATCTTATTTTGGTATTGGATTTATCATCTCCTTTATATGTACCAGAGTAGTATTATTTTATTGATTGGCTACATATTCGATTGGTGAGTTGCAGATTAAAACAATCTTTGCTGGCAAGGAAGAAGTGATTTGCCACCGGCATTGCCAGAGGGAGAAGCAGATTTTCTCTCAGCAATATTAGTGTTTTTTACAGACTATTTAGCAGAAATTCAAGCTTTTATATAGCTCACCTTTTTGGAAGACTCGGCGTATTTATTTACTACTCATTTGAAGGCTTCTCTGCTGGTCTAGAAACAAAAGCTTTTAAGTGTACCGGTTTTCAGTTTGTTCGGGTGTCATGTTTTGTTTTTTACACAATTCAGTATTCTCTATATCAATTTTTGTTTTAACTTTTTTGCTTCTCTTATTTATTTAAAAGAAAAAAAAATCTTCTTCTCCATTGAAGCCCGCTGGGCCACTCGGCTTGTAACCGAAATTAAGGCCTATTGGGGCTGGTACTTGAACAGGGAATGGGTTGAGACCAATAATATCAGCCTGGACGTCTTGGCCCAAAGTTAATGGATAATAGTACTAATAACTATTGGGTGGTTATTGGACAACCAATTTTTAGAGAAAATTGAAGTAGGGTGTGCTATAAATATTGCTCTCAATTTGGACCTAAAGCACTCAAATAATCTGTCAGTTTTAACGTGCATATAACCCTTTTGGTATGAATTGTTTATGAGTTTAGGTATATAGATACTCTTCAAGATTTGTGAGAGTTACAGGAAGAATTGCTCAAATGCTAGTAATCGAGGCTTATTAATGCCCATGGTTTTCATATAGGGTCTCAGTTGTATCCTTTGCAATAAGGAAAATGGGAGCCTAGATCATTTGCTTTTCTCATGTTCCCTTCATTCATTGACAGGAATCAGGATACTGGACTTATTCCTGCTAGATGTATATGTTTGATAGAAGTACTGGCCAGCTATTTGTTAAATTGTTCCTGGTTGCATGCTACACAGTGTACTTTGTCCGGCATGGAAGTTGAAGCTTATAGGATCGGAATGAGTGATTTTAATCATTTAATTAACATTCTAGTACTCCTCTTCATATGTACGTGGAATATTTAAGTCACTATTTGTTTCAAAAGCTTAAGCTTATAAAAATAGTGTGATTAATCATTTAATTATAATACAACATGCTGCGTATATCTTGATGGATCTTGAATAAGAAAATAGTTGATATGGTGAGTTGGTAAAGACGCCAGTTGAACTTGACTACGAGTGAGGAGAGGAGATGCTAACTTATATCAGTTAATTTAGTTAAGCAAACGCGTAGTCGAGAAGATAGAAGTTGTCAGTTGGTTAGTTTAGTTAAACTGAACTTGTAATTACAGTTAGAGATTAGTTTCAATGTTTACGGTTGACAAAATTTCTGCACATAATATCTTTTTTTTTTTTATACATGTTAACGAGAGGGAAAAGGTTATGAAGATTCGAACCACGAATTTAATACGAAATTAATATATTAGAGCTATAGCATTTAATCGATTTAATTATATTGATCGGATTATTATTGATTTATAGAATCTATAATTACATCTCGATATGATAACATGAATCGCCACTCCCACCGGTAGAAGTGCTCCAAATGAAAACAAAGATGAATATCTAGGTTGCATATAAGAATGAAAGTGGCGCTCCTTTCATTCTTCATCTAGGACTTGCAGAAGTCTAAGGTTTAGAAAATTGAAGAAGATGACTTCCATCATAATAATTTAAAGGCCGTTGTTCACGCGAGAAGGTTCTATTTCATTATCACCCACGTTCGTATTTGAAGCTGCTAACTTGCTATTGGGTGCATCTACTGATCTACAATGCCGACTCTTTCTCCATTGGAAAACTCTGGTTAATATATAATAAGTTGCAAATAAACAAGTTGAAAATGCCATTTGAGGATTAAAATTAAAATGATAGGAAGGTCAAAATCAAGGCACAAGTTTTGAGGCCTCGAAAATCACAGCACAGAGTGGGAAAACGTTGGGATTGGGTTTCAAGGTTTTCGAGATATATATATATATATGTCAGACCTCCCAGATTTCACTAACACATGATAAGATATCACTTGTACACAGCTCATACGTACCTCGTCCCGGATCAAGATCCCCTCATTCTCCGATTTTCAATTTTGCCATTTATTTCTATTCCATAGCTCCTACGATGTTAAATGTTCCACTTAAATTAAATAATAAAATATTAATTAATTTTTTTAAAAAATAATAATAATTAAAATAGTAAAAAATTAAAATCAAATAAATAAATAAAAAAGTAGGGTGTAGCCACCCCTAGACTCAACTGGGGTAGCCATTGGAGTAGTCCAACCACTCCCAAAAGCTAAAAAAAATTCAAACTTTTTTTAAACCCGTGGCCCTTGGGGGTTGACCACCCTCGTGGCCTTCTGCCACCCCCAAGGGCCACAAGGGTGGCTTCGGCCACCCCCAACCGCCCAATGGGGGAAGCCACCTAGACCACTGGAGTGGACGGCCACTTCATTTTTTTATTTTACTTTTTATTTTACTTTTTATTATTTTATTTTTAAAAATTAATTAATATTTTATTATTTAATTTAAGTGGGACATGTGGCATTGTATGAGCCGTTGGATAAAACTGGATGGCCAAGATTGAAAATCAATCCTCCCCATAATGGGAGGGGATCCCGATCCACCTCGTCCCCTACCCCCTAAACTTATCATTTAATGTTTTCTTAATTAGTTAATTTATATATATTCTTTTACCCGTCAGTGTCGTCACGACAGGAACCGAATCCTCTTAAGTCTATAATATATTTTCTTCTGCGCATCACGATCAAAATTGGATCCTTTCCAGTCCAAATAAGTAAGATTTTTTAGAAGAAATCATAGAACTACAAATAGAACATGTGTCATACTAATAAATAATAATAATAATAATAATAATAATAATAATAATAAATATTATTTAACATTAAAAAAATTAAGAACAAAATAATAATAAAAAAAAAAAAAAAAAAAAAGGTGGCTGCCGAACAATCCCATCTCCCTTGGGGTAGTTCGGCCACTCCCAAGAGCCAAACGAAATAATAATAATAATAATAATAAGCCTATGGGGTGGCTTCGACCACCCAAAGGGCCAAATGAGAAAAAAAGAAAAATAACGGGTTGGCCCTTGGGGGTGGCCGAACCACCCACATTGGGCCTGGGGTGGCTTGGGGGTGGTCCGGCCACCCCTTATGGCCAAATGGGGTGGTCAATCACTCCTTATTATTACTGTTTTTTATTAATTTTTTTTTAATGTTAAATAATATTTTATTATTATTTTTTATTAGTGGGACACGTGTCATATTTATGATTCTAAAATTTTTTCTAAGAAATTCTAACCATGAATTGAATATTCTTCAGTCCATTTTGGACTGAAAAAAATCTTGTTCCATCACGACAAGACTTGAACTTGACTTGACATATGACATAATAGTTAATAATTTTTAACACGATCTGCGAATTTGAAATGAACCCAACATAAAATTAATAAGTTATAGTTGACGAGTTTGACCAATTTAATTATAGTATTATACTCATACCTTGACACAGTTCAAACCCGACATACGAATATGAATTGCCTTCTTTAGTTTAAAATCATATGCTTTTTTAAAAAATGCACCATTTACTTCTGGTTTGATAAAGTAAATTTTCATCCATGTTCCAACCTTCATTATTTTTTTATTTTTATCAAACGAGCATTTTAAAAGGGCAAAAAGTGATGATATTCACTCATTAATTTGGATGATTCAAAGAGTCAAAGGTGTGATTGAAATGTCGTAGGGCAGAGAGTTATGCCCAAGCTGTGGAAGTGTGGATAAAAGTGGGCACTCACTTTTCCAGAGGCAAAATAATGATTTGGATGTCACATGTTAATTTGAAGGCAATAATATATATATGCATGCTAGGATCGATGCTTCAAATATTGTAGCTTAAGCTACAATGGAGCTTTTTACCAAAAAAAAAAAAAAAAAAAAAAAAATTCTGCCATGGAACTTGAGAAATAACAGTGCCCAAGTAATTTAGGTTTAGGGAAAATTATAGTTTACCCCCATAAAGTTGACAACGTTTTTCAATTCGAACACTAAAGTTTTAATTTTTACAATCTACCCCTACAAAGTTTTAATGTTTTTCAATTCAACCAATATTATCCCAAAATTCTCATATTGTCTATAATTTTTATTTTTTATTAAAAAAAAAAAAATTAAGGGTGCAAAAATGGTCAGATGGCCAAAGGGGTGGCTACGGCCATCCCGATTCTTTTTTAAAAATTTTTAATTTTAAAAAAAAATTATGGGCAATATGAGAAGTTTTGGATACAATTGATCAAATTGCAAAAATTTGAAACTTTGGAGGGGTGGATTGCAAAAAATGAAACTTTGGTGTTCGATTGAAAAACGCTATCAACTTTGAGGGGTAAACTGTAATTTTTCCTTACGTTTAAATATATGAGAAGTGCTAGATAGCCAAAAAAATGAATCAAGAAAAAAATTTTAAACTGATGTGGCAATGGTTTTTAAATAAAATAAATGCAATTATTTCTTTCTTATCTGTCTCTCACCATTTCTGGGTTCATTTATTTAGCTCCATAACACTTCTCTAAATATATATATAGAACGAGAATCTATTGGGAATGGCAAAAAATAGCAGTTTTTCTTTAATGGCTTCAAAGAATATGCCCTTGGATATGTCTTTTCTTTTATTAAAGTGGGGTTTTTTTTTTTTTTTTTTTTTTTTTTTTTTTTTAAGTAAAGTTTTTTATGTTAACCCCAAATTAATTAATAAAGCTCTAAACGTGATACACGCCAACAGTTGGCTTTAAGACACGCCAACGTTTTTAAAGTAAACGTAACTTTTATTAAAATTATCATTAAATTTAAAATAATTATTATTAAATTTTGATATATTGATTATTAAGATACCTCTTTCTTAACTCCTCCACGCCAATTTTATATTTCTTAATTTGACACAAGCAAGTGTAAAGCTCATCAAATAAAATGTTTCTTTTTTTCGATCTTAATTTGGTCAGTCAAAATTATAGTAGCTCGAAGCCAAACAAGAGTGGGAGCACCTGAGCTCAGCTCAGCAGAAGCAATTGGTGCGTACTCGGCGGTGTGTTTCGGCCAGCTTTTGGGAATAAAAAATCTCATCCTTGAGGGCGACACCCAAGTAGTGACAAAGGCAATATGCTCAAAGGAGATTAACATGGCAAGATTTGGACATGTAGTTGCGGACACGCAGAAAGTATTGCAATCATTTAGAGGGTGGGAATGTAATTTTGTTCGTAGGAATATTAATGATGCGGCCCATTTGTTAGTAAATGTGGCAAAATAGTCTATCATAAATAAGGATTGGTTGAGAGCAACCTCTGATTGTTTTTGTGATATAATTTTAAAAGCGTAAACCGCTATTTCTGTGATCTTATTTGTGACAAGAAATTTTCTTCAAAAAAAATATTTTGGTCAGTCAAATAAAGCGATATTTCAACCACTTGCTGATAGATACGTTTAATGAAAATAGTATATATATATATATATATATATATATATATATATATAATCTCAGCCGAGGAAGTTGCTTTACACATAAAGATTAAAAAATTTGCAAAAAAAAAACCAACAATTATACAATATCTGCCTTACATAATTCGTTGGGATTATAAATGGACCAACAAAATAGGAAATATCCAAGTAATTAAAAAGAGCCAATTATATCATAATAATTATATTAAAATTGAGTTGGGTTCTGGGATTGATAGCTTCGATAGCATGATACTAAATAGTAAATAGTCCACCATATATAGCATAATTAGAAAATTAGAAACATAAAATATACAAAATAGTCCACTATAGCACAAGGGCTTATCACTAGCATTTGACTAATTGCCTCTTAGTCTCCTCCACATTTAATGGTGTCCTATTATAGAATTTTCAGCAGCTTTTCCGTCATTTTTTTACATTTAAGAATTCAAACTACTTTTTACTTCCCTATGTATGTCAAAATACACCTCAATAACTTCTCATAATTATTTCTTATATTATTAAAATATTTGTTTTCTTAATTATATTATATATATGAGAGGAGAGATGGGACAGAATTGTGAGGAGACGAGAGAGAGAATCATTTTTTTAATATTTTAATAATCATAAGGATTTTGGATTCCACTGTAGCAATCATATGTTTATAGTTCATTTAGGGAGTCTGCTATAATATGTTTTTTGTGATTTTTTGAACGTATTCCCTAAACTTAGGGAACATACTCCTTTATAGGAAGTCTACTAAAAATGCTCTTAATATAAAAAAAATAATTTCAATGTAGTTTTGGCCCAGATCAAGTTTTTTGTGTTCTCCAATAAGAAATTAACACATTAGCCTGTAACAAATTATCAAACGTTAACACAACACCAAATTACTATTAAACGTCTAAACCCCTCTCTCTCTCTCTCTCTCTCACACGATCGCCACCTCTTAAAATCTCACTGCCACTGCCCTATCCAGGCAAGAAGCCACCACCGCCACCACCACTGACCTGTTCCAAGGGAGCACCGAAAGATTTGAGAAAATCCTCTTTCCCCAATCTCAAAGACAAATCCCGGTGAGAGAGAGAGAGAAGGATTTGAGAAAATTTCCTTTCCTCAATCTCTTAATATAATCATCCTCCCTAATGCTAATCATGACCAACCTAATTAATACAATTATATATTAATAAATAAATAAAATAATGGAAATCGAATTAAATGGGCTTCTTGGAGGAGACGAAAGGGGACGCAGCTCACATACAACATACGCAATCCATGATCATGAAGTCACTTGCACGTATATATATATATATATATATATATTCAATTAGGAAGAAAACTACGGGATCTATGCAGGTTCATATTTATGTAGGAAAAGTAATAATCAAGTACGTAATTATTTTTAATTAATTTGTTCACATGGGACTTTAATTGCGTCCTTATCACGTGATCATGTAGATGTAACGCATAATATTTCTCACCGCCATCATTTTTTAAACCATGCAATTCCAAAGTTTGAAAAAAAGAAAAAGAAAAAAGCAAACGCTTCTAGAATATTATATTATTATTAGGTCAAATGATGACTAGCTATTTATCAAGAGTGTTTTGAGATTATGGAATGGAAAAGTACTTCCATTAGAGGGTGTTGAAAGTCATCTTTTAAAATTACATTATCAAATAAAGAAAAAAGAGAAATGACTCTTTTTCTCTTTATTTATTCTCTCTCGTTCAACTCTTGTAAATTTACTATTGAATTTGTAGGACTCGGGCGAGAATTGATGGAAAGAAAGAGGACTAATAGCATGTCTCAGTAAGAATAAGGTAATTGAATGAATTGTTTAGAACAAGTGTGTTGGTGTTTACAACAGGGAAGAGAATCGCATAATACACTGATTGATTGTGTAGGCGTTGGTGTTGATTTGGTTGCCCTGTTTAGATGAGTTAATTAGCCGTTGTGTGGATTTGTTTTCCTAGCTCCTTGACCAGTGATGCTAGCCGACTTGCCGTTGTTTACTGTCCTTGAGAGGTGGGAGAGATGGTTCATTATCAACATCATTCTCCAAAGTTGGAATTGACAATTTGACAAATGACAATAAGCAAAGTCAGCATTGCTTCCTCCACATTCGGGTCACATGGATTATGGATTTTTGTCTTCGCCAAACTAGATCGGCCATATAATGCATCAACGTGTGGAAGGTGAGTGTAATGATTCAGAGAAAACACTAGTCACATTTACTCTATCACTCTAAAAATAATTAGTCAACTTGCAATTGGAGCTCCTTAAAATACTTATAAAGCTCAATTTCACCTAGAAAAGAATCAATATGAGACTTAGCACTCATAAGCTAATCATCTTCCCAACGTGGGACTCATGTATTATATTCTCTCCTCTTAAATTTTAACGTCATTGTCAAGGCCAAGTCATATAGTGCTCCTATACCACATGGCTTTACAGGTTGTTTTGATACAATTTGTAACAATTTAGAGAAAGTGTTAACTTTATCATACTTTTTACATAACCCGACCAAACTTAAGGCTAGCCCCATGAAGAGGTGACCTAACCCACACACCTATCTTCGCCCCAACTCAAGGCTAGCTCTTGAAGATGGGACTTAACCCATGCGCCTAGCATCAGCCTAAGCCATGGCTAGCCCCTTGAAGACACAACCTATCCTACACATCTAGCTTTGGCCTAACTTATGACTACCCTTTAAAGATGCTAGCCGCCGTTGAAGACAAATACGGATCCTCTCCAGTTCAAATGAATTGGAGAATATCAAATTAGTTATAGTGAATGGTTATTTTCATATTCTTAAAAAATGAAAAAACAGACATATCATTCACTATAACTAACTGGATATTGTTCTGTTGAAGACACGGCTTAACTCGTGCACATAGTCTCGAACCAACCAAAGCCTAGCCTTCAAGGCATGGCCTAATCCGCACATTTAGCTGCGACTCTTGAATTAAGTGGGAATTACAATCATTTTCAATATAAATAATAATGATGATGCTAATAATAATAATAATATGTATTCTAATATCATTCAGGTTATGAAATCATTCTTTAATTATTAGGAAAGTCTTTCACTCTCAATATTGAAGGCCAGAGGCGACCCCGGTTACAAGTAAAAACAAGATTCTCGACATCCGACTATTTGAATAAGTCGGCCATAGGCATGAAGGACTCACAACCCAATCAAAATCAAAGGCCCACTATCACAAGAGCCCAAAAAGCTCCTACGAAGTCTCAAATGATTGAAATAAAAGACTCATCGATCATCTCTAAAACTCAAGTACGTCTCATATTTAAAAAATAAATAAAAAATAAAATGAAAAGCCCTCTTATTTCATTTTTTTCCTTTACAAACAAAATTACTTATTTGGCCGTAAGAGGTTTATCCACTAGCCTTAAGCCGGTGCCACTTCATAGTTCGCTCTTTATTTTGTAGGTGACCCACAATTGAATCTAAATGTACGAAATTTGGTATCATTAGGAATTCATGGTGCATAAAAGGTAGGGAAGCGAAAAACTAATTATTTGATAAGTAATTAATTTGAGGACGTGCTAGAATTTTTTTTCCTGACTTTGATCATGAGGTATGTATATATATAAACCCTAGCATTTCTTAATTGATGCAGCTTCATGGGAATTGGACCGACCAAAGAGAATTAGATGATCAAAAATGCTAGGAGATTATCATAGGAAAAATCGAACCTAAGATGTGTCACCTCAGCCAACTGTTCTTAACGTTTAATTAATTACCATCTTTTTATTCTTTCGAGAACGACGTTACATACAATTCAATAAAGTTTGACAACACCTTAATATTATATAGTTGAGATTGAATTTCCAGAGTCTGGCTAGTGGGTATACAGTATACTTTCTCAATGTTATCATGAATGATCCTTCAACCATTTTTTTTTTTTTTTTTTCAATTAGGGTTTGCATTTTTCATCTAAAGTAAAATTTTAGGAAATTTTCCTGAATTTTGAAGTGTTTTAAAATTACTTTTCTAAAGTTTAAAATTTCTCAATTTTATAGTATCAAATTTTTATTTTTTTTGCAATGTCCATCTCCGGTTGGATTTTCCGTTGAATCCTATAAAAATGCTCAAAATAACCTTGTTTTTTATTATAAAAAATTACAAATATTCAAGTGTTGATCAACAGATTTAACGGAATTTTTTCACAATTTATTATTATTTTTATATTAAAAAAATGAGTATTTTAGAAATTTTGACCAGATTCAACTGAAAATTCTAACAGATGGGGGACGTTATAAAAAATTGAAAGTCTAATACCATAAATTGAGAATTTTTTAACTCTGATCGACCTAATTAAACACGTCTAAACATGTCAATTTTAGGTCAACTCAGATAGTCCGTATAAATTAAAACTTTTTCTTATTTGTACCATTAAAAAAAAAGATTAAATCCTAAAGTCCAAGAGAAAAATGAATCCTTAAGCTCATCCTTAGTGGTAAAGATATAACTTGACCGTGTAATTCATTTTCGTGTTCAATAACTGAGAATTATTACGCCAATATTTTTGTATAAAATGTCATTTTCACATTCAATAATTAATAATTTTGTAAGTTAAACTGGTTTTACAAGTCAGGATGATTAAACACAATGCAAACTGTATTGCCTATTTAAATATGTCGTGTCACAACTGAGGGATTGTCAACCCTAATTCAAACACAGATGAGGCATAGAACTAAGAGCTTAGCTCATGCACTTATACTAAATTAGGTTATGGCTCAACCAACCTCAATATTAATGCTTTCTACAATAATGTCTCTACTAGGGAAGGATTATTCTATTTTACTAATCGAATTTATTGGACAGCTGGGCAAAAATCACATTCTACCAATTAACAACCTTAAATAGACCTGCCCCAAGCCAAACCCAATTTGAGCAGGGAAATTCAATCTGGCCTTCGTCAACTGGACAATTTCCAGTCGGCAACGTTGAAAATCCTTCCTCCCTATAATTCATTTATTTATTTATTTTTAATCTCTTTTTTTTTCTCTTCATTATTAAACAATATTATGAAATTCAATTAGATTATTGTGGATCCGTCCTTGAGAATACTCTCCGAGGTTGAGGTACATGAAAACAGTTTTGTTGATACCGTGCACAAATGATAAACAGCATAGAATCGAAAAGATAAAGATTAAAAGAGAGCAGAGACAAATATTTAAGTGGTTCGGCAATGTGCCTACGACTACAAAGAGACGGTTGTATTTTTACTCTTAATGATTCAATATTATATATATATATATATATATAGGAAAAAACCCTAAAGCTTACTTGTACGGACACATTAAAGAAATCTCCAAAATATCTCGTATCGTATTGCGACGTTCACGGAACAGAAATCTACTTGGCCTTTCATTGGTGTTAACATGAGTCAAATAAGTTTTTTATACCCTAAAAAGAAAGGATTTTTCAACGTTGATTGAAGAACAATAGATTGCTTTAATAAATTTGAAAAGATAATGAAAAATAAGTTATAATGTACACCCAATAATTGTCTATTAGTGAAACGTGCTTAGCAAATTCCCACCCAATAATCGTCTAAAAGTTCAGGGAAAAAAAAAAAAAAAAAAAGAATTTTTAAGGTAAACTTTGCCCTATTTTATGGGGCAACGTTCGGCGGTCTGGCCGAAAATTTGTCCGGACTCCCTTGTCATTTTCTTGAGCTGTCTTTTTCCAGCATTGATAAATCATAAATGACAAAAGCAATTTCTTTTGGGATAAATAAATAATAAATTAAGTAATTAAAAGGGCACCCTATGAAGAACCGTAGAGTAAAAAGTGAAGTGAAAAAAGACTCCGACTCCTTGTAACGTACAATATTCTCTCATCCATCGAAGAAGTTCTCTGCTTTTCACTATGGCCCATGATCACCCATATCCTGAATAATCCCTCAGCTCACTTTATTATTATTATTTATCCTTTCTTTTCTTTTTTATTTTGCTGTTAAATTGCATGCAACCCTTTTAATATATTTTAATTAAGCAGCATTAATTGATAATTAATGTAAAACGTATTTGATTGGCCTAAAACAAAGAGTTTTCGAGGGTCATCGGGTTCGCACACCGAAGACCTTGGAGACTTCTACATTTGCCCCGCTGCCAACATGTGACCCCTCTCGGCACTTGTGAACTTGGTTTTACACCAATCACTAATCATCTCCATTCTAGTGGCTAATTAAATAAATCTTTTATTTTATTGACTAAATATTCTTAAATATTTATTGAGTAAAAAAAAAAAAAAAACCCTATTCCAAAAGTCCCTAGTAGTAGTAGGTTATGGCCCACCAGATTTATCAACAAAACCCGCAGATAATCAAGGCTTAAGTCCCTATAAATTGCCTCCTTGCCACCTCCATATCATCATCTCTCCCACAGACGCCTCTTATCACTCTCTCTGTAGCTTCTCTTGAGCTAGAAAAGCTCAGAAAAAAACAGTCATGGGCTTTGGTAGTAGAGGGCTTCTGCTGCTGCAGCTCTCAGTGCTCCTACTGAGCTGCTTCAGTGTCTTTGGTGTTGAGTATAGTCACCCACCGGTTCACCCTCCCGTTCACCCTCCGGTTCACCCTCCTAGCCACCCACCGGCTCACCCTCCTCACCACCACCACCACCACCACGGTCACCCACCAGTGCACCCTCCCGTTCACTCTCCTAGCCACCCACCGGCTCACCCACCTAGCCACCCGCCGGCTCACCCTCCTAGCCACCCACCGGCTTACCCTCCTCACCACCACGGCCACCCCCATGGCCACCCCCCCATTCACCCACCGGCACACCCACCAGTTAAGCCCCCAACGTACCCACCGGTTCACCCCCCAGTCCACACACCGGTTTACCCACCGGTTCGCCCTTTCCCAAGGAGCTTTGTAGCTGTTGAAGGCGTTGTTTATTGCAAGTCCTGCAAGTATGCTGGGGTTGACACCCTCTTGGGAGCCTCACCAGTTTCTGGTTCGTTCAAACTTTTCTTCAAAAATTCTTTCTTTCTTTTCTTGCAAAACTAACTACATTTTCTTTCGAAAAGTCTTATACATTCCAAATTTCATTCTCTGTTATATCGTGAGATTTATTATTTCGTGAAGTCTTATCAACTCAATGAGATGATGATAGATCATTTTTACATATTATTTAGGAATTAACTCTTAAGATCAAAAATTTAGTAAGTTTATCATTATTTTTTTCTTTTCGTAGGTGCAACTGTAAAGCTACAGTGCAATAACACCAAGTATCCGGCCGTCCAAACGGCGAAGACCGACAAGAACGGCTACTTCTTCATCACAGCACCGAAGACCATCACCTCCTACGCATTCCACAAGTGCAAGGTGTTCTTGGTCTCATCGCCGGTGGCCGAATGCAGCAAGCCGTCCAACTTCCACGACGGTCTCAAGGGTTCCCTCCTCAGGCCAGAGAAGCCATATGTGGACAACAAGCTCCCATTTGTTCTCTACACCGTCGGACCTTTCGCTTTTGAACCCAAATGCCCACGTTAAATCATTTACGCTTTAATTTCCCTTTTGTATTTCCACTCTCTGAGGTTTCGTTTCGTTTCGTCCCATGATTTAGTGGCAGTTTGTAATTTGGTTTATCGTGTTGCTTCGAGTGACAATAAATGATGTTATTATTATAAATATGGATTATTACATTAATAAAATTTTATTTCGTGCTATTTTTTGTTTTATTTTTTATTTTACTTTATAAAACTTTTCCTGGTCTCGTAAAAAGCAACGGTAATAAAGTAGGTTTGTAGGTGATATGGCAGACAAAGTTTGCGTTTCTCGGGGAGGTTTGAACCGCAGAGCGCATGCACAGAGATCTCTTGAGCCATTGGATTCCTGAAAGGTCACGTAATGTCTCTGATGACAACATAATGGTGGGGGAGGTAGTGGGGCCTCTCTGAAACTTGACCGTTGATGGATTGAGACAAAGCCTCCCTTATTGAATTTGAAAATTTTGAACGAATCATCCTACTATTGACCAAAACAAAGGGACAACCTTATTGGTATACGGTGGCGTTTTGCCAAATGACACGGGAAAATGGCAGAATCCTGGGTACCGGAGGCGGTGAACCAAGAGACAGGACAAAGGGTGATGCACTTCACTTCTGTCCTTTGTTGAGATTTACGCATATAATCCGACTCTACCAGATATCGGGTTTTTTTACATTGAAATTCACAACAATTATCTATTCAAATTGACATCCTGAGCGGGTGTAATATTACTATATGTAATATGATAATTAAAAAATAATAATAATAATAAAGGACTATGATCATCACATAAGTGGGTTAAATGATAGGGAATAACTTCACTTCGGTCGTGGCAAACAAGGTGGGTTTTTTGCCCTCCAATAGCTGAATGCCAAATCAGTTTGGAGCAAGAAAATAAAATGAGAACACATGTACCTGATTTTTATCCCCTCACAGCCCCAGCCACCCTGCCTCTGCCAGAGCCACCGCCGGAACCGCCGCTGCCTCTCTCCCTCTATCTCTTTGTCGGCCACGTGGGGTGGCCTCGCGGCCACTCCAAATGGCCTAGGGGTGGCCGGCACGGCCACCCCGTGGCCTAGTGATGGCCGGCGCGGCCACCCAGTGGCTTGGGGGTGGCCACGCCAGCCACCTAGATGGGGCTGGTGGTTCTCCTCGTCTGCCCTTATTTTTTTTTTGGTTTTGGTGTTTTGTTCTCATTTTAAGTTTTTACATTTTTCTTAAAATGTTGATGTGTCATGTGGTGATTGGTAGGTAAAAAACCCATGTTTTCTGCCACAACTGCATAGCAGCAGCTCTCTAAATGATACTATTGAAACCAACGATAGGCTCCCTTGGTGTATATGGTTATCTCACAATTCACATATGAAATGATAAGCCTAATGCACTTTGCCTAGAAGCTTTCATACACAATGTGTTGTTAAGAAATGGAAAACTAAAAAAAAGATGTTTACACCAAATTTTCTCATGATCAAAAGTGGAGGTTGGCTAATTTTCAAATTCTCCCCTTACAGCATTCCCAGCAACATTAGGTATTTTAGCTAGTGAAATAGTATAATTCTTTACTTTAACTATTGTTTTTTCACTACATACTCCAACAGATTCTCTATTTCATTCTCTACTTGCTTTAAAATATTATTTCTCATTCTTTTTTTATTATATTATTGTCAACACTTAATTAAAGGAAAAAACAAACACATATATAGAAATCATTCATAAAAACAAAAATAAATACATATGAGGAATATTCATCTCACATGCAGATAGTAATTCTTAAAATTAATAACATAAATAAATTTTTTTCATCCAATTGCAATTGATTTGTTTACATCCAAGTGTTTCTATGCAATAATTTTTTTTTTGCATTAAATTTTTTCATCCAATTGCAATTGATTTGTTTCCATGAAATAAATTTTTTTTGCATTCAATTTTTTTATCCAACTGTGTGAAGAAATTTTGTGAGCGAGAGATAAATTTTGTGTGAATAAATTTTGTGTTTGAGAGAGAGAGACGTAGCATATGTGAAGAGGTGTTCAGAAGAAATAAAAGATATTTGGTGAAAAGAGGTGAAATAAAGAAACAATAAACAAAAGAAAAATAAATAATATTTTATTTATCTAGTGTGCTACAGTGAATAGCTCCAAATTGCTATTCACTGAAACAATGTAGCTATTCTAACTAATGGCAAGTTACTCTGTTGGAGCTAAAAAAATAACAATAATAACTAAATACAACTAATATTAACCTTTTAACTAAGCTTTTGGAGATGCTCTAAGGCTATGTTTATTGGATATTAATCTTGGTTTGGACTACATTAGCTCCCAATAATTTAATAGATAAATTAATAAGCTCGCATATCCAGCCCATCAATGATTCTAAGTCACGATACTAAAGGCTAAAGTTTTATTTATTATTATTATTTTGTAGAAAGTCTCAAATTCAGAATATTCCCATTTCATGGATTTTTTGAAAAAACAAAATGGGTAAAGTCTATATACCCCACAAACTACCACATAATTGACAATATTTTTCCTAAACTTTCAATTGTGATAATGTCCCACTAAATTACCAAAATATTGTCAATATCCCCACTAACGCTTATTAAAAGATAAAAATACCCTTAAAAGTTTTTCAATAAGACAATAAAACCCCTATAAATTCGGAAAAAAAAAAAAAAAAACAATTTAAAAAAAAACAGTTTAAAAAAATTAAATTAAATTTTTAATTTTTTAAAAAGTGTAAATTTTTATTTTATTTTATTTTAAAACACAAAAATTTTCTATTTTTTTAGACGAAAATTTTTAATTTTTAATTTTTTTAAATGGAAATTTTTATTTTAAAAAAAATATATAAAACAAAATTTTTTTAAAAAAAACGAAAATTTTCAATTTTTATAAATAAAAAATATTGAATTTTTTTAAAAAAATTTTCTTATAAAAAACAAAAATTTATTTTTAAATTTGGCTTCCCTATGATTTTATATATAATTAGTTTTTTTTAGTTTTAGGTTTTTTATAGAAATTTTAGTATTTTCTGTTTTTATTTTAGTAAGGGTAGTTTGATCATTAGGGAGAACATCGACAATTTTTGGTAGTTTAAGAAAATATTATTATAATTAAAAATTTGAATGAAACATTATTATTTGTATGATAGTTTGAGGGGAATATCTTATATGTAAGCTTTCCCCAAACAAAATTATAGGCATAGGCACACTCAAATCTAGAGGAAGTGAAAACCCGCCTGATAGGCCACATGAAGCAAAGCGTGAATGCAATGTGATGAGTAAAAGAGAGTTTGTTTTTTTTTGTTAAGTAAAGAGAGTTACTTCTATATGGATGTTGCATAAATAATGGACTTTGTGCCCTCCAATGGAAGAGAGACATGTCATCATCGAGCACAAAATCTAACTAAAACGAAAACACTGGATTTTTAGCTTTCGTCTTGAACCTATCTACAAAAATCCACCTCTTTTCATATAAAAAAGGAGAGGAGTGTTAGACTTACAAACAAATTTTACAAAAAAAACTTTTACAAACTGATGTGGTACAACATGATTAGGTTTTTCAAAATTTGAACTTATCTTATATACAATCATCTTGTACCACATCAGTTTGTAAAAAATTTTCTATAAAATTTGTTTGTAAGCCTAGCATTCGTCAAAAAAGAAAAATGGCTACTTGTAATCTTCACATTTATTATTGGCCGATCGATTGATATGATGTAACTGAAATGCAAAATCTAAGGTTAAGAATTTAACCAAATTAGTTTTCAATAGTCATAGAGTTTTGGACTAATGGTTAGACCTTTAAAAAGGGTCTAAGAAGAGTTATGAGATAAGAAGAGATGGTTATGGAAAAATTATTGAGCGGTTATGGGCAATTATGGATTAGAGATAAACTACTTTATAACCATAATAAGCAAGGTCCTTGTTCATAATTAAGGGGTATCTTTCCAATCAACTAATCCAAAAGCAGATTATGAAGCTATTAAAATTGAGAGAAAATTATATTATTGGGAAACATATAAAAAATAAGTGGGCACCCAACTTTAAAATTATAAATTCTCAAATTACGTTATTTCAGACCGTTTCTTGTATTGAACGGCTTCGAAAATGTCACATATTAAAAAGGTAACATGTTACCATGATAGTCATATATATATATTTTTCCAAAAGACTTCTTATTCATTTATGAAGAGATTGGTTTTTTTTTTTTTTTTTTTTTTAAGAAAACCAAAATATAATTTTTGGTTCAAAACTTTTTTACAACATAAAAACAAGAATCAATAAAAATATACTTAACTCTCATCAACATGTCCTCAAGGGTAGGTCAATCAGTAGTGGACCACGCCTCATGAAACGGAGGTCACTAGTTTGAATTCTCTCTCTTTGTGTGGACATGTCAAAAAATAAAAATAAAAACTCTTATCAATAACATACTGCATTTTTAATATATGATATTTTTCAAACGTTTAATGACCTGAAATAAAGAAATTTACAACAAAAACGAATTATTAGAACAATAATCCCAAGGAGATTATAGCCAAACAAATATTTATCAATCTTGCCACAAAGTCATATATGGCAGACATTGGTCAAGGCTTGAATCACATCATGTAGATCTTCCCAACACATAAATAAAAAAAAGTGTTTAATGTAATTATTATTTTCTTCTCTCAATGGAAAAAACAGAAAGAAAAGAAAAAAACCCAATTGCAGTGGGCCTTCTGTGGATTAAAGAGTAATTATTTGGGGACACCTCTGCTGAGTAATGATAGTTGATGATTCCTATTAAAAGAAACGAGACATGGAGAGACCATATGATATTTGATGGTGCCAAGAAAGATTTTGAAATGGGTCCATCATCCATGGACAACATCATGCTAAGCATCATGTGTCATAGACTCATAGGGAAAGTCTTCATTGATTGAGGGGGGCAGGAATGGATATAAAGGATAAAGAATTATTGTGTATGATACTTTATGCACAATGGCAAAGTCTATGTTTGCCTCAAAAAGATATTGATTGTGTTGGGTCTGGTTTGAAATTATCTTTTTGCCATTTAAATGTTGTATTCTTTTCTTTTTCTTTTTCTTTTTATTTTTTTATTAAAAAAAAATTACACTTAATTCTATGAACTTTTATCATTTTTACAATCACCTCTAAAGTTAACAAAAAAAAAAAAAATTCAATTAGTGTATTCAACTTTAAAAAATTTGCAATGCAATAGAAAATCCTAACGTATAGAAGCCAAAATACCTAAAATACCCTATTTTAAAAAAAAAATTGTTGTCGGGTTGACCCATGGCTAAGCCAAGGCCAAGATGTGGGTTCCATTTTTTTTTTTTAAAAAAAAAATAATAACTATTTAAATACAAAAATATAAGGGACATTTCACTTATAGAGTTATTTCTATCATGACGTGGTGTAATTTTTTTTTTTTTTTACAGCCTTTAATAAAATTTGACACGTTAGGTAAAAAATACAAAATACAATGGGAGATAAAAATACCGTATCTTTAATTCAAATCAATCACACATTCTTTTCAATTCGTTCTAACCCAACGCCCTCTATCGAACCTCCCACACATCTCCGAGCCCTCAACACCGAAGTCTCTAAAACCAACCAAGACGGTGACTCCTGTAGTTTTATCAATGGATATTTTGTCTATAAGGTAAAAGAAAAAAAATTATTTGGTGTGAAAGGTTATATTATTTTTTTTGTGTTTCAAGTTTAGGTGTCTGCTTCTTATTGAAGAGCGCAAAATACCCAGTTTACACCGCAACCTAATAAAAGTTATTCGTTTTTTATTTTATTTTATTTATTTTTTTGTAATTTAAAGTTATTCTCTTTCACATATACCTATTTGCTGAGCATGGTAACGCAGGCCTATGAACTAAGTTGGGGCAATGAAGTGCATGTAGGACCAGAATGAGCTTCCAATGGTTGTGGGCTTGGCCCAAGAGAAAGCTAGTTGGGAGGATTGTCCAACACCAGTAGTGTGAGCCAACTCGGACTTGGGGGTTTCCTGGCCCTTATTCTGTGGGTTAAACTTATAACTTTGAGAGCCTATGATCTTCCCAGCCGCCCCCTATCATTAGCTTTCTTCTGTGGGTTAACTTTGAGACTAAGATCCTTTTTTTCTTCTCTCTCTCTCTGTCTCTTTCTTTGGCAGAGTGTGAAGTTATGATTGTACCTGCCAATTTGATGCTCTATTATTGATATGTATTCATTTGTATAGCCACAAAAAAACTGTGCATTTATTTTTTTGTTCTTCCCCTTTAACCTAATTCCTTGAGAAGCATCAAAAAATTCCTTGAGAAGCATTACATTTTTCAAAAAAAAAAAGTCGGTTTTAGATGACATATTACCATCCCATGAAATTTATTATTTTAAAAAATGTGTTACCAACTCATGAAATGATGGCACATCATTGAGAACCAACTTTTGAAGTAAAAATTTAGAAAGTGTAACATTTCTCTAATTTCTTTGCTACTTAAACATGGACTGAACAAAAATTTTTCAGTGGGGCAAAGCATAAATGAGAAGCAACTTATATATATATATATATATATATATATATATATATATATATATATATATATTCAGGCTGACGGTTAAAAACTATCTCACATATCCTATCCACCCGTCCGCATGAGTTATTGGCGAATTTTCAGCACTAAATAAGAGTATTATCCGCCCGTATAGCGTACTTTACACCCCTATATATGTTCTTGGGCCTCTTTCAACCCCAAAAACTAGCTTAAAAGGTAAGGCTTTCTCTCATACTTATAAAGTGACAACTAGCTTATTCCACAACCGATGTAGAATAACTTTAACAATCTCCTCCTCACACATCAGACACATTGGGCTCTGGGTCGGAGTAGACACAATTCATTTCTCTCGTGAACTGTTAGGCCGAGACTTGTTGGTTAAACTTGAGCTCTTATACCAGTATTGCTCTCTCAACATAAAAAATTAGCTTAAGAGGTAATGTTTTTCCTTACACTTATAAATTGACTATCAACCCATTCCACAACCGATGTGAGATAACCCCAACAATATATAAAAGAGAAATTTTCAAAACTGGGGTGGGCCCGTGTTCAAAAGATTGTCTTGCACATTGCACACCCTTAAACATCATGGTTTGGAAGGGGCTGGTTACTGGTCTTACTGTTCATGATCTGCAATATGCTTCAAGAATCTGCAACACTTAGGTGTAAATATGCCATGTAATCTAGCTAGCTACTATTGATATTAAATAGGTCAAACCCGCCACCCAACATAGCATCAACAAGAAGAATGTAATTTCTTGTAGGTAATCTCAGTGCATATATGAAGCATATTAAATTGTCCAAACTGAGATTTTCAATGAGAGATTCTAGCTTCATACGTCATATATACTCCACAACCACCCCACCATTGATATTGGCCTTCAAATATATATGTATATAAAATCTAGCTTTAAGCTCCGTTTGTTTAGCTGTAAAATGATTTATGAAAAATGTTTTACGCATTTTCGGGGGTTTGGCGCGACGTAAAATAATAGTCAACGAAAAATATTTTCCCTTTGACCGAAAATTCTTCTTTAATTTTTGAAAAAACCATAAACCATTTTCTGACTTTGAGTATCTCACTCTAGAATCGGCAGACCATGTCAAGACCCGCCCGGGACCATATTAGATAGGCAGAAATTTTGCGTCTCAAAAATGTGTGGGAGTCAATTCAATGGAATCACAGTTGTTGTAAACGTGGTGCCAGTGGGTGCATCTAGCACTGTCCAACTCATAAATGGAGTCTCTTCCATGACAGCAGCACTTCAATCTTGTGGGAAGTGTTGCACTTAGAATGTGGTCCCTCAATACTTTCTACCCAGAATTTGCTTTCAGTTTATAGAAATGGGAATTGGATTCACCTCTCCCTTTCACTTTTTCCTGTTGGTGTAGCCTCGGATCCTGGCAATGAGTATCAAATATAATGTGGAGATTGTATTACTCTTTCTGACTTCTGCAAAAGCTAGTGCACTTGCCAATTGAGATTGGCACTCTCACCAGTCACCTCAAGGGCTTGGAATATTTTGGTACAAGATGAGCTTGGAATTTGCTAACTTCAACCCAATTATATATATACACTAATTCCTTTTGTCTGTTGCAATTCTAAGTGTCCCACACGACTTAAGTACAATCTTAACCATCACGTTTGTTGAGTCATGGATCGGTCACATAAGGCCCAACAGGGCTCTAGGCCCAATCTACTGTACAAGCCCGCTAAGACCAAGCCCAGGCCGAGACTTAGTTGGCTCAACCTGATGCATGGTAGAAAACTGTCATCAACAATGTTGAGTATGAGATCAAATGGATTGTAACTTTCTAGTGAGTTTTACCCAAAAACGTAATCATCGGGATTGTTTAAGAATACGAGATGAAAGACTGATTTGGCTAAACACTTAACGGTCGGGATCGTAACAAAGACAGATACCTTTAATTTGATATGCCGAGAAAAAAGAGCAAAAAGCAAAAAAATCTAGCTGTGAAACAGAGATAGGGTGGCCCATCAGAAATCGGAAAGGAACTGTGTTTCTCAGAATTGGCTGGGCAACCCATGTGAACCACATTTGGTTGCAAAGTTACTCTTGAAGCATGACTGCTGCATTAGTATGTGCATGCACTGATAAGAATAGAAAGCTCCATGAAATGTGCCACTTCTAAGCATTTCAGCGATGGCTGGCTCTCTCTAGATCTCTTGTTTCCTGCAGCTGAGTTGCCCATTTCCATATCATTTTGAGTTTGCTGTGTGATAGTTGTGTGGCACCTATGTCCTCTTCTTTACTGCCTCTGCAATCCCTCTTCATTGTGTAGATTTATGATCCATTTGGGGTTCTGAATTATCAATTAATTTCAACTGTTTCAATTTCTTGTCAATGTGATTCTTCTGTATATATACCATTATTGACAATGAACTATTGATCCATACTGCTGCTGCACATGAGTATAATAAACATCGCATGTGAACCTAAATCCATCGACAGAATTTAGAATACATAATTCTCACGTGCATTTTTAATCAAATAGAAAAAGAGAAGATAAAAGAGAGATTTAAAAAAAAAAAAAAAAAAAAATTTGATGACAGTAATTCTCTTGGAAAAAGACCAAACATCGACAACC
The DNA here is from genome assembly GCF_965113065.1 of Corylus avellana. NCBI lineage: Eukaryota > Viridiplantae > Streptophyta > Magnoliopsida > Fagales > Betulaceae > Corylus > Corylus avellana. The sequence goes on along the minus strand of NC_142490.1, from coordinate 41,628,071 downwards.
TAAATCTAATATTTTTTTCTTATTAACCAAAATTCTACGATGGGCAGCTGTTGGGTGGGGCTATAAGCACTGCAAATATCTTTGCTTAATAATTTGTACACGACAAAACAGGTTGGATTATTGTTGATTAGTTATGGTACGGTATATTGAGGAATGTTGGGCTTATAAATAAATTTTACAGAAAAATTTTTATAAATTAATCTGACACAACATGATTGGATATAAGATAAGTTCAAATTTTTAAAAAATAACTCATGTTGTGTCATATCAGTTTATAAAAGTTTTTCTGTAAAATTTGTTTGTAATCCTACCACTTTCGGAGAATTTTTTATTTTTTTTTTTAATTTCCAAAATTAAAACATAAATAAAGAATAATCAACTAAAAATATGTAAAATACTTAGAAAACACATAAAAGTATTTTTTATTTTTTTTATTTCTCTAAGAAAAATATTAACAAAACCTGAATTTAGTGGGAAACACATTGTAGTTGTAGCTTGGAAGGAAGCATCTACGAAATGATAATTTGGAAAATTTGTAAATATTATTTAATTTCTGACTTGTTCAGATTAAGTGCACATCGCCTCCAAAACAGGCCCTTTCTTTATTACCCCCCGAGTCAGCCTCAATGGCCCTGCAAAGTCAATGCAAAATTTTGAAACCTTTTTGACGATTTCTTCTCTCTCGCAAACACCTCGTCCAATGGGAGATCACCACCTGGAGCTCCCCTTGACTCTAGCCTACTTCCCTTCTCAAGCGCGTACTATTCAGTTCTTAGGGCTTTCCTACCCTCACCCTAAATTGGATTTCTCGGTTAATTCCGTAAAAATTTCGACAATTTTGTTGTTGAATTGCTAAAAATTTATACAGTAAATATAAAATAAGAGCGAATTAATATAAGATTTGATCTGTTTAAGTAAATTTTGAGCTGCTCACTGATCATTTGTTTGGACAGGTAAGCTCCATAAATACTCTGTCACATTAGTGCAAAAAATTTACTACATAACAATAGATAATATAAATTGCCGATAAAAAATGAGAATTGAGTGAACTAGACCTAATTAGTCCACTACAAATATATTTAAAAATTTAATGAATAGTTGTTTAGCATGATGATAAATATCTAAAGGATTAACTAGGTTATCATAAGAGTGCATGTTTTATTCTTTTTACCACAAATTCTCTTGTTTTTCAAATATTTTGAACCTTAAATCGGAACATATAGCCGACGATACGGTTCAAATTCAGTCAACGAACACTTGCAATTGTCTTATGTTTTACTATTTTGTATTAGCCTTTGTGGTCGGTCTAGTCGGTAAGTCAGTATATCTAGTATATTATAAGTGTCATCTCTGGTAATGTTTACAATGGAATTTGACACATGAAGACTTCTACATACAAATGGAAGAAAAAGAAGAATACACATCTTATATAATATATACATATAAACATAATAATTAGTTTGTGCATTGAAAAAGGCCATCTTGATAGCTTTATCCTAACTAAAAGCTTGGGATATAACATATAAAAAAGAATGTGCATGAACATAGATTATTTTCTGCATTAAAAAAAATAATAATAATAAGAAGAAAAGTGCTCTTGATAGCTTTCTGGTAACTAAAAACTGGGAACTGAAGGATCAAGGATTATCCTGAAGGAGGAGAAGGAGATGGAATGTCGCAGTTGAGCTGGAATGGGAGCTTCAGCCGAAGATAAAACCTTTAACCAATAAGAGCAATGCTTTGTTGGGCAGGTTGACATCTTATCAGACTCCTGTTGGAGCGTGAGAAACACGCTCAACAACAACGCGTTGAGTGTGCCGCAATAAGAGACCACAAAGTCCCCCCACCCAAAACATTTCTTACCAAACCGGAGAAAGTAAACAAAGTCTCATCTCATCTATAATCTCTTCAAAGACCACCCTTTCTCTTTCTCTCTTTTCCCTCATCTTGTTCTTCAGCTCTCTCTCTCTCTCTTCTGTTTCTCTGTGTATGTGAAGGATCAGAAGGAAAGAAAACCAGAGGTATCAATGGAATCTATCTCTCCAAGATACAGAGAGACACAAAACACAAGCGCATCGCTCTTGCCATCGCCGAATAGCCGGAGCTCGAACAGTAGCAGTAGCAGCAGCACCACCAACAGCAATGGACTGCAACACACACCGCCACCAACGCCGCCGCCACTGCCACACCAACACCAACCACAACCGCTCAAACCCATAACCAGATCCGACTCCGCCAACCCGTACCCGACGACATTCGTCCAGGCAGACACCTCATCCTTCAAACAAGTCGTCCAAATGCTCACCGGATCCTCCGAGACAGCCAAGCACGCCTCAGTTGGGAAGCCAACCGGCGGGCCGTCATCCGACCCGCCGTCCAAGACCCACATCCCACCCATCAAATCGGTCATGCCCAAGAGACAGCAATCCGGGTTCAAGCTCTACGAGCGCCGGAGCTCCATCAAGAACCTCAAGATCAACCCTTTAATCCCTGTGTTCGCTTCGAACAGTTCTGGGTTCTCGCCCCGCAAGCCGGAGATCCTCTCTCCGAGCATTCTAGACTTCCCGGCGCTCGCTCTCAGCCCCGTCACGCCGCTCATACATGACCCTTTTGACCGATCCGCTTACAAATCATCCAACATCAACGCCAGTGGTAATGCTAAGATGGACACGGAGGCCGAGGAGAAAGCGATCAAAGAGAAGGGCTTTTACTTGCACCCCTCGCCGGCGACGACGCCGAGGGAATCCGAGCCCAGGCTTTTGCCTCTCTTTCCGACGACATCGCCGAGAGTTTCAGGTTCTTCTTCTTCTTGAAATAATTAATTTTTAACTTTCTGTAAGATTTTATGTATTAATATTGGCATTGGCGAGGAGGATGAAAAACGATATATTTGTAATGGGATGTTTGCAGAGAATGAGAGCTTCTTGCTTCAATTGTAAACTGTTATGTATGTCCTTTTTCTTTTCTTTTTTTTCTTTAATCTTTCTCTTTTGGGGTCTTCGTCTTTACTATGCTTGGTTGCTGAGAAAGTTGCAGAGTAAAAAAAAAAAGATTATTTTTCTTCTATTAATTGATTTTTTAATCGTGTTGTTTGGGCTTCCATAAATTAAACAACTCACATGAACTTTTGAGCCAATTAGTTGGGTGAAGCTTAGTTGTGTAAGATCAAATTTATTTGGATGAATGATTAAACCCCCAAAAAGAAGAAAAAAAAAAAAAATCAAAAATAGCATGAGAGAATCTTAACTCATCTTCCTCTGCTCTCAATTCTTTCAATAAATGCTGATATGAATACAGAGATCTAATTCAGCGACAGTACTTTTTTAGGCATTAATAAACACTGTAAAAAGCTCAGATGAATAATTGAGAATAGGGGGTAAGAGAGAGGATTGGGGAAAGTTTGTTCATATATCAAAGGCAAAAAAGCAACTTTGGGCTAGCTGTCAAAGAAAAGAGTAGAAGAATGGGCAAGGAATCTTGACCCTCTTGCTGTCTTTGTGAGTGAAGGAAAGATGCCAGGAGAAGCAGGGCAGGCAGGCATTCTAATTTCTATGTTTACAACCAAAAGTAACTCTTTGCTCTTTCTTTATGCAATTTTCTGTTGTATGCATTTATGCCAGAGTTTTTATAGCCCTGAGAGGTAGGTAGATCTATGAGGAAGCTCACCTTTGCATAAAATGGTCCTCTGGTGCATAGATTACAGTCAAGCTACCATAAACATATGATCTACAGCAAACTTTAAATGGAGAAAGGTAACTTTTTTTTTTTTTTGCTTGGGTGGGGGGGGACTCAGGGGAGGTCAAAGCAATAAATCCATTGGTGTTGATAACCAGATTGATACAATATTTGTATTGGGTCCCATTCAATTTTGCAACCCACCACAAGTTGAGTATTGTGAGTCAAGGTCCTTTAATACCAAGCTTTGAATTGCTGTAAAAAGCAATCATGGAAAGGGGGTTCCTTCTTTTGATTCTAACACCGTTTTTAGCTTGCTTTTTGACTCGAAAAGAGACCAAAACTGTGGTGAATGGGGACACATAGAAAACGAAGGCGGAGGGGAGAGGGGAAAGTGGGGCTTGTGATGATGAAAGGAGAGAGAGGGGGCAGTGATGACTGATGAGAATGGGAAAGCCAGAAAACATGGCGTGTTGCGGCCTCTTTGTGCTCTTGTCTCTTTGTTTCTTTTCTTTGTTTTTTTGTGGGTCTTATTGTGTAGAATTTGCGTCCTTTGGTTGGTGGGTCATTAATTTGGAATTTTGAATCTCCCATCTGCATTGCTTGAATCAATCTACCATTATTTCTTCTTATCAAAATTGAAGTGGAGAGATGACATGTAATATATTTTTATATATTACAAAAAAGTAAATATTTACATGAGTGTATAAGATTATATAGATCAACGCTAACCTGGCTTATGTAATTCACTAATTTCGTGTATGGTTTGCAAGCGGATTTGGTTTCGCGGGCATGTCGAGACATAGATGTAAATCTATATAGGTTAATTATAACTTGACTCATTTAATTAAATGAGTCAGATTTATTAATTCCGACTCTAATTTTGTGTTGAGTTTGTATCGAACTTGCATTACTAGTCCAAAAAAATACCCGTGAGTAAAACTTTGTCCTCTTTACGTTCCGTGGATGGATGATAGAAGCATGACAAATTTGAGAGTGAGTAGATTTCTAGATCTTTGTAGTGGTTGAGTGTCCAAGCTTCTTTCATAGCCTAGGGGTCGTTTTCCCTCTTCTGTTTTTCTTTGTGCGGGATTTAGAAAGTATAAATGTATTGGACTCTTGAGATTAAAGGGGAAGGGATGAAGTATATTAAGTAAACATGTTGGTGGAGGATGGTTGATCCAAGAAGAAAGTTGGATGCACTAAGTGCCTATTATCCATCTCGACTATGTGTAAAGATGTCACCTCAAATGGCAAACAACAACCATTGCGCAAAATTGGCAAAAAGTGTAATGATTCCCACTACCAAAAGAGAGATTTTTTTGTTTTTTTTTTAATGGGGAAGATAAAGTTTTATTAACTAAAATGAAGAAGATACACATAGAAGGGTGAGAGACTTAATAAGCCAAGTGATCAGGTCCAAAATGATTAGGTAATGTTGAAAACTAAAATTACTTTTTTCGGTAATACATAAATCTCTACATTTATTTGGACAGTTAGATATAATGGCGAGCTCAAATTTTAAAATTTGAGAATCTCACATTTTAAAAAATCTAAAGGAAATTTCAATCCCGTCCATTTATGTTGGTATTTAAATGCACTAAGTGCCTATTATCCATGTAGACTATGGTGAGTGTTGCAAGGATCTGAATCTCCTGAAATTTTTAGGAAAATTCTAGTTTCTGAAATTTTAGATTCAAGTTATTCATTTTTATTTAAGAGTCATTATCTTACCACGTGTTTCACTATTAATAAAATAATAATAAATTTTTAATGATCTTAATAATCATTATTATTTTATTATTTTATTAGTAGTGGGACACGTGACAAGATAATGACTCTTGAATAAAAATGAATAACTTAAATTTAAAATTTTAAAAACTAAAATTTTTCTAAGAATTTCAAAAAATCCGAATCCGTGTCGGAAGGACAACCCATAAAATGAGGCATAATTTCATAGCATTGGACCATTGGTTGCGTAGCATATTGGGGAAGGTTGTGAAAACAGGACCTGAAAAGCATTTAACTTAACTTAATTGGGTCAAGGCCATTCTTAATTAATTGCCAGACCTTTTTTTTTTGTTCTTTTCGGACTTTAGAATTTACTTATTTATTTATGTTAATTATTAGCTGGTTGGGCCGCAAAGTTTGAAACTAAAATCAACTGTTATCGCTAAGTCCAAACATCTCCTCTCACAATTATGGGGCCTCGCCGGCCTCGCCTTCAACGCCTACAATTAACACTCTTGTCGCAATATCCTTCTCATCCTACTAGGGGACGACTACTATTTTAGCTAGGGGCCTAGGGCCTTTTTCAAAGTCGTATGTGAATATAATAAGGTAACAGTAAAAATTAATATATATATTTTTTTAATTTTTAATATTTTGATCTAATAATTGATGTTTATCGTTATCAGGGACGGAGCCAGCCTTGAAAATGGGTAGGGGCCAATGACTGAAAAAATTTAATGCGCAGGGGCCCATTAGCAAAAAAAATAAAATAAAAATTAACCATAAAAATTTTGTCACCTTAAGAATGAAAAAAAAAAAAAAAAAAAAACAAAATTGTCATTTGGGGGGGCGGGGTGGCCCCTGCCAATCCCCCCTTTCTCCATCCCTGACTATTATATTATCAAGTTATATGACAAATCATATAGTAATCAATTAAATAAAAAATGATCCAAGGGCTATTTTTGCCTTTCAGGACATACATACAAAAAGAGATATCAGCGAGCAGAGCTATTCGTGAACAGGCTCGGGCTCGCCTCGGGATTGGTTAGTTTATTAAATGAACAGAGCTTGAACAAAAAATTCAAGCCCGTATACATTTAGGTCGGTTTGTAGAAGTTTGGTTTAACTCGTACAAGTTCGTATAACTTTGTTTTTATTATTTTTAACTTTGTAATGACAACATGTTAACTATTTTTTTATCTAAAAAAAAAGTTTTTTATAATGTAATATATATCAGTTGAATTATTGTAATTGTGAGTATGGACATAGATATAAGTGTCTTTGTGTATATATAAGTGAGTTTATATACGTGTGTATGTGTGTGTGTGTGTGAACATATAAATTGAGATTAGATTCTTTAATATTTGACTTAATTTCTTTAATCACCCAAACAATATACTATAAGATAAACATATAAATTGAGATTAGATTATTTTGTGTGTGTGTGAACATATAAATTGAGATTAGATTATTTAATATTTGACTTAATTTCTCTAATTACCCAAACAATATACTATAAGACAAACATATAAATTGAGATTAGATTATTTAATGTGTGTGTGAACATATAAATTGAGATTAGATTCTTTAATATTTGACTTAATTTCTCTAATTACCCAAACAATATACTATAAGACAAACATATAAATTGAGATTATATTATTTAATTTGTGTGTGTGCGCGCATGAACATATAAATTGAGATTAGATCCATATAGAAGTAATTCTCTTTTATTTGTCCCTAAGAGTTAGCTCAATCATTTGGGACCATGTCTAATGAAGCGGAGGTTATTAGTTCGAATCCTTCTCCCCCCTTTTTGTGCGGACATGTCAAAAGTATATATATATATATATATATATATATATATATATATATATATATTATTTAATATTTGACTTAATTTCGCTAATTACCAAAACAATAAATCTTAACTATAATTAAATAACTAATAATTTGTATTAATTTGAAGAAAAAAAAAAACATTGAACAATCACAATATTTACTTTATATATGAAATAATTAAATTAATTGGGTAGCTTGTGATCAAGCTTGAGCTCGGCTGAAAAATAAATGAACAGAGCTTGAACGGATTATCTAGTTCGGTGGAAGAGAAATGCTAAATATCTCAAATGTTGGTTTCCAAATAATGTGTCATCATCCCATGAGTTAGTGACATATTTCCTAAAATAATAAATCTCATTGGATTGAGACACATCATTTGGAAACTAAATTTGGGATGTGTAGCACTTCTCTCGGTGGAAAGCTCGAGCTCGGCTCACGTTCGAAAATAAAATAAATGAACTGAGCTTGAACATTCAAATTACAATCCTACATACAAATAAAGAAAAGAAAAAAAAAACCAATTCATAATGTAAATTAAATAAAAAATATATATATATATATATATTCGGGAATCTTTCAAATTTTATTTATAAAATATCTAGAGCATAACATCTCTATTATTACATAGCATAAAGCTCTAACACAAAATAGTCAAATGCTATGTTATTACAAAGTCATAGATACATTCAAAAAAATTTTACGATCAAATGCTATCTATGACAGCAACTTCCGCAAACTCATGCACAACTTTAATTATATATAAAACGAATATGCTCCGGCCTCCGAAAGAAGACTAAATTTAAAACATAAGTAGCCCATATTTCCCTTGATCTTGTTTTCCAACCGCGAGAGATAATCCCCCACACCGATTTAATCAACTTTAGCCCAAAGGTGAAGATAAAAAAAATCGTCCTCAACCCAAAAGCCAGGACAAAACGAATAAAACAAAATTCAAAAATCAAAACAAAATCATCTGTTGAATATCATGACACATGCTGATCACCGGAATTTGGATAAGATTTTAATCACAACAACGTAAGATACAAAGGGAAGCAATAATTAAGGAGATAAATTCAAACCTTATTATTATTATTATTATTATAGAATCATATACTCTATATATAAATCAATAAACAGCATATATATATATCTTTATTTATTAGGTTTTATCTCTTCCGGGTTGAGTCTTCAATCAGTGATCCTGGCACAATGATTCCTGAGGGAGCAAGAGCGCGTGTAAGGGTTCGCCCGTTCCCTTGGCAGGTAGCAGCCCAAGCGGCGCGTGAAAATACATCGCGCTGGCGCGTTTTGCAAGAGGGCCCAGTATGTAATGTACTTCGGCTCACCAAGACGGCGACCGCCATGATCAGAATTCACCGACACCTTCTCCTGGTTAACAGCTTCCGACTCCATCGCCACGACCAAAGCAAAGAGGATGAATATCAGAAAAGGCCTAAATTCCATTTCAAACAAACAATAAAAAAAGATGATGAAACTTGAAACTTGGATCGATTTTTGGTTCAAAGATATATGATTAACAATATCTGTTTGAGCAGTATTTAAAGCACAACTGAACTATAAAAGAATAGGAAAGTAACGTGTATATATATATATAGACAATTAATTAAAAAGAAAAATGCTGAAATGAATTACAATAATAAGAGAATTGGACATTGAATTTAATCCTTTCCTATTTAATTAAGATTAATGTTTTCTTCGACATTACAAATTATTTCCATGCTTGAGGATTGTGTCATGTCCATATGTACGTACGTGTTATCCCAAAAGCTTGAAGATCGTGTTACATTTGAGCTCAAACTTCTTTTTAATAGGTGTGGCTCAACACGTGTAATATTTAATTAAAATGGGGGTAAATTGACAAGAGTCAAGGTTTAATTTCAGGACCTTTTGTTTGATACGATGTACCAGGTATTCCAAAAGCTTAAGCTGATAGGAAGAAGTAAATTTAACTTAACCGTTACTGTAACAAAATCGAGCTGAATTATTAATTTGGAATCAAATACATATTATGGATTTAAAAACTTGCTCAATATTCGATTTCACTCTTCATGATATTGCTTTTATAAGAGAAGGAGAACATACGATTTGAAGGAAAATTCATTAACAGAAAGGGAAGATAGATAAATATTTAACTAATTAATTAATTAATTAATGTGTATTAATTACTATCTACGTACGTACAGAGATATATAGTACATAATTTACTGCTTGAAATAACTATTTTTCATAAGGGATAAGAGTAACGTAGAAACAACTATTTAATTAATTAGAGAGAAATTAATAATAAAAAAAATTGTTTACAAGCTTTGAAATATATAATAACACGATGTAGTTTATTATTATATATGATGCGTTGACAGCTAGCTTTTTGAATGGTGCATATATATATATATATATATAAAAACCGCAAGAGAAATGCTTGAATGCATTCTCTCCACCATCTCTTCACCATTCAAATGTTAAAGAGAGAAGATGGTGAAGAGATGGTGGAGAGAATGCATTCAAGCATATCTCAAACCGCGCGCAAAGAGCCTATGAAGTTGGTAATTACGTACTTTTATGACCTGATTATATGATTGCATGCATGGAAGTGCATGCAGAATTATATTTTTGCACGAAGAAGTAGAGCAGCTGATCTTCATTTATTTCCATGGTTGATTAATAAGGATCCGGACCATTAGATTTAAAATGAAGAGTCGCGATTAACATTTGAAAGTCAGCTGCTTTTGTATAATGATGCATTAAATGTTGATTTTTGTTTTGTCGAGGTTTAAATAATTTTATAGATCATTGAATTTAAAATGAAGGGTCACGATTAACAATTAGAAAATTTTTAATTTCTCCCTAATTGGAGGGGATTCGAATCCCAATTAGAGGGGATCTCAATCCGATTAATAAATACTACAATATCCATGATCCATACACAAGCATGCATGGTACGTACGTATTACAATAAAATATTGCTCAATGTTCTCATAAAAATCCCTCCCCCAACACCGAAGCCACCACCTCCCGGATCCCTACATCTTTTCCACCTCCAAAGTAGTGGCGGATCTAGAAAATTTGTTTTAGTAGGGGTGGAATTCAATTAACAAAATAAAATGATAATAATTTTTTTTTTCTCTTTATATATTATTTTATTATGATATAAAAATATGGTAATCACAATTCAAAATAGAAATTATAATACAATACGTGTATGACAAAAAATATATTTATCAAACTTCATAAATATATGTCATAATTGATATATCAATAAGTTAATATGTAAGAACTAGTACAAAAATATAAAATATAAAGTGTCTAAAATTGTAGTGCTCTTTAGTATGCACTACCAAGAGCATATTTGTTATTGTGTTTAGAAATAGAGTTTTTATCTATAGAAATGGCTTAAAAGAAATTTTTTAGAAAATATATTATTTTCAAGCTTTTCTTAAAGTGTAGTTTTGACTCTTTTTTTTAGTGCTTAATTTCCTTAATTAATAAAGCCCTTTAGATTGCTAACCAACTTGACATTAGCCCCAACAACTTTCAGCCCAACTAATTTGCTCCAGCCGCCTTAATTGATTGTCTACGCCACTTGTGCTGCTACTCATAAAACGCACCGCATGACTTTCTTATAAAAGTAACCCTTTTGAATAAGGTTTATCTTACCTATGTGAGATCCCTTCAATGCAGGCTTTCTCTCATTTTAAGATTTCTCACTTTTCAAGACTACTGCCTTAGTTATCGTTGCAGCCTGTATCTTCTTTCTTCTTTCTCATCTCAGCTTTCTTCTTCAGCTTTGAATCTTTAGATGGCTATCTCTTACCGAACCTACCAATATTTATCCCCATTTATTCGTAACACTTATAAATGGTCAAGAAGAAGAAGAGGAGTAGGGGTGTCAATGCGGGCGGTTAAAAATCGCCCGCTAACCGCTAACCGCTATAACCGCTTAACCGCTTAACCGTATTAACCGCTAACCGCATAACCGCTATAACAGCCTAGCGGTTAGCGGTTATTGAGTTTACTAACCGTAACCGCTAACCGCTTTTTAATATAATATATTTTTATAATTATAATTATAAAAATATTTATACATATAACATAATCACTTGATCATTAAATCACAATTTTTTTAAAAAATAATTAAATCACAATTTGAGTATTAATATATTATCACTATAATTTATATGATTATATCATATAATCACTTGATCATTAAATCACAATTTTTTTTTTAAAATAATTAAATCATAATTTGAGTATTAATATATTATCACTATAATTTATATGATTATATCACATGATCAATTGATCATTAAATCATTTGATTATATAATAACAAATTATATGTTATAAGGACTTATATAAGTCTACATATGCATATGAATAATATAAATGTATAATATCAATACTTAATCATATGATTCAATGACAATTCAAATACTTTATTCAAGACTTCAAGCGAATCATATTATTAATGTACAATAATGATATCATTCGTGTAATATTAAATTAAGTAATTGACATTGGATTAAACAATGATCAATGTATTACTTATAAACACAATTTAAGTATTAATGTATTATCATTATATGTTGTGAGAGTTGTCTGAATTTTGAACTTCTTTTTATATGTTGTGCTGAATTTTTTTTTTTTTTTTTAAAAGTTAACCGGTTATGATTTAATATTAAAGGAAATTTTTTTAAAGTACAAGTAAATGTAAATTTTGGGTAAAATATTTTTTATTTTTCAATATGAGCTCTTTTTATAGTAATTGGGCCTAAGAAGACACTAAAAATACCCAAAAAAAAAATGAGGGTAAGAAAAAGGCCAAAAATGCCCAAAAAAAGAAGCCCAAAAGAAAGCCCAAAAAGGCCCAAAAAGTCTAATTTTGAAAAAGCGACTAGCGAGCGGTTATCTATTTCACTAACCACTGACCGTTAACCGCTAAGTGGTTAGCGGTTGCGGTTAGTGAAATCTACTAACCGCTAAGGCGGTTACGGTTAACGGTTATTGGCAATAATCGCTAACCGTAACCGCCTTGACATTCCTAGGTGGGAGAAGGAGGTTTAAGGGCTAGGGTCAAGAAAACTAAAAAAAATTACCCATAGAAAAAAAAAAAAAAATGTGAGGCACTTACGGGTGTCCGTTTCTTACTCCTTGTTTGGGGGATGTTTGTGTGAGGCATAGCTTTGCGAAGGAATGGATGCTAACGTACGTACACCAGAAATTTACTGGTTTGACAAGTTCAAATGTGAAGAGTTTTAGAACCATGCACATATACCTGCTTTGACTAGTTGATTGGAAAATGAAATTTTGACAAGGACGGGGATAGAGATTTTCAACCATTTTTTTTTTTTTGTTTTTTTGTAATTATAGATTCGGAAAATAATTATGAAGAGTTTTTATGGGACCTATATGTCTGAATAGGTAGTCTCACTTTTGCTCTCCTGATGTTTTCGTGGTCCTATGTGGATATTATTTTTTAAAAAACCAAAAAATAAAAAAAAATGGCCCTTATTTCTCTTACTGGTTTTTAGAAAAGAGAAATGATTGATATCAATAATTTGTCCATATTTTTCTCATATTCTTCTACAAATTTAATAGATCAACCATTAGATTTGTAGGGTCTACTACTAACTTATGTGGAATCCACATAAGCCCACAAATCTAATGGTTAATTTATAAGATAAGATGATAGAAAATATGAGAAAAGTATTGACACCAATCATTTCTCTTTAGCAAATAATATTCACTTAGGACCAAGAAAATACCTACAATTTCTCTGTTCAAAATACCCTACATTATAGTTGCCGAAAACATGTTGAAAAGAAAATAAAAAGTCATATACCAAAATTTTACATTTACAATTTCCGTCCAAATAGGGCCATATTTGGACCAAAATAGCCTCATCATTATATATTTATGATTGACTATTATTCAAGAAAAACCATGCAAACCCTCTACAACTGTCGTTTTATATTCTTAAACAAAATAATTAACAAATTACTAAGACACAAAACTCCTCTATAAAAAAAAAAAATAATAATAATAATAAAAACACCCCTCAGAGCACATTAATAAACAAAGTCTTAATCATGTATATGTTCTAAAGCTTTTTTTTTTTAAAAAAAAAAGAAAAAAATAAATCCAAAAGACAAAAAAAAAAAAATTAAAAAGTCCTATATATATTGATGAGTACTTTGTCATTAATTAATTTATATATTTTTATTTGTTGTAAAATTCGAGTATATGTAATAAGTTAATATCATCCAGAAGTTAATCTTATAAATTTATAATCTCCAGATTCAAAGAAGTCGATCGATTGATCACAATGTCAATTAATAGCTAAAAGTCATCATGATCGCAATTACTTGGTGGTAAAATATAGAAAAGAAAAAAAGAAAAAAAAGAAAAAGAAAATGATTTACGCTCATCTAGATCTTGGTGTTAATTTGTTCGATTAATCTCGCAGGCATTTTCTTTAATTTTGGTTATAATTAAGAGAACTACTTCTGAGAATCAAATAAATTCAGTAGAGAATAACTTCTATAGGGTCTTGGTATAAACCAAGGCATTTGTGCCCTCCAATAAGAAGGCGACACATCAGCGTGGAACACTATAACAAAAATATGGTGTTCCACCTAATCTTTTTTTAGAATACCTAAAACAAACACCTTCTAGAATAACCTTTTTATATTTTTCTCCAATGCCGCCAGTGAGAGAGAGGGGCGCCAGAGAGAGGGAGGAGGAGCTTGGTTCTTACGCGGCCGGCATCGTCTTCGGCTAGAAGGTGTTTTGTTTTAGGTATTTAAAAAAGAAAAAGATTAGGTGAAACACCATATTTTTGTTATAGTGTTCCACGCTGATGTGTTGCCTTCTTATTGGAGGGCACAAAGGCCTTAATTTATGCCAAAACCCTATAGAAGTTATTCTCAATTCAGTAATATAATGCAAATTAATTAAAGAGACATATATAAATAAAAGCATCTGTAGAAGACAAACAATATTTAACTTTATTCTTTGATCTCATTCAATTATACAATATCTATGGACATAAAGATTAATATTGCAATTAATTAATAATCTGCATGCATATATAGCTGCATGCTGACAAGGCTAGAAGAAACACTTGCAGACAAAAACCTCGTACGTACGTAAGTACCCTAACTAGGTCATTAATTAATTATATTCAAATCACACCATACTTTTCTAGGCTTTTTTTTTTTTTATAATTTCCTCCATAAGATACACATAATAAGAGAGAGCAAGGAAACAGAACCTTTTGCACACACCTCATGACATAATAGATAAAACATAACACATATATATATATATATATGAACCCAAAAAAAAAAAAGGTTTAAAAATGAAAATGAAATTAAAAAAAATCACCGTATTAAAGTTAAAAAGATTTAAAGGAGGAAATTTTTTAAATCTCGGAAGAATCGATCCCATGTTGTATCATTCAATAAACAGAGCTAGCACTTTTTCTTTTTCTCTCTCTCTCTTCCGGTGTCGTACGTTCATTCTTCAATTAGTGATCCTGGCGCAATGCGTGATGCGGCTGCAACCGCGCCTGTAAGGGTTAGCTTTCTGCCTCTTTTGGCAATTGTAGTACGAATTACCGCGGCGGCCACATGGTATCGAGTTGGCTCTCAGGGCTGCATAGCTAATGAACTTATGCCTCGCGGCAAGATGTCGGCTTTGGTGAGACTCCATCAACAACTCGGCTTCCTCGCCAATGCATTCACCCACTGAGCCCCCATTGCATGCGCCTAAGCCTGAGCCTGAGCCGGAGCTGATTTTGGTTAGTCCCCAGGCTGCTGCATCATGGAGTGAAGCCGACTCGGCCGCCACTGCCAGAGCAAGGAGGAGGAATACGAGGCAAGGCTTAAACTCCATGTTTCAAGCAAATTAAAAGAAATTATGAAATTAATGAAAGCTGCAGGGGAAAAAAGGAAAGAGGGTGTGGATATAATTAACTCGTCGATCTCTGCCCTCCCTCTTAGAGAAGGGGAAGAGAAGGATATAGATAAAATGGTGGGAGGGTTAATGTGAGGCTGATGGGATTAAAGAGGGGGACTGTTTTGGCGATGGAGGGTGGGATTTTGTGGCTGTGTTTTTCTGTGATTTAACGCATTTTCTGCTGCCCGTTTCTTTCTCCCTGTCTTTCTCTCTTTTAGTTTTTTTGTTTTGGTGGTTTATAAATAGACATGGCTCTTCTTGTTTCTGCAACCACTCGCATATATAGCTTTGCCAAGCAATGCCAATGCCTCTATGCCTCTATTTGGAATCTGTTTTGTTTAAACACGTCTCTACCATCTGTTACATTCTTATCTGTGCGTGCTACTCTTTACACCCATTTCACGTCACATGAAATGGTTTGCCACGTCAACCGCTTTAAAAACGTCTCTAGTCTCTACCATCTATTACATTCTTATCTGTGCGTTTTACTCTTTATACCCATTTCACCTAACATGAAATGGTTTGCCATGCCAACCGCTTTAAACACGCTAAATTAATCAGCATGTGTGAAATGAATGTGATCTAAATATGTATGTACAAAGAGTTGCATTAATGCTGTGCCCCGACAAAAAATATACATTTAAAGTCCGTGCAAGAATTTTGGTCATGTAATTTTACGGTCTAGTCTATTGTTAATAATATGTACAAATTAACAAGAAGTTTTTCACACGAGTGTTAAAGATTACATTTTTCATCGCTAATAGCAATACATCAATGACACAATATTCATCTATGATGTTGTCTCTAATTTTTTAAAACTTGCAATAACAAAGACATTTGTCTCCTTCTAGTGGTTATTGTAGATTTCAAGCGGATAGGCTTCTGGCCTGCTTAAAAAACTGCATTGTGTGGCCTATTTGTTGGTTTTCAAACCAAGATACAAAGGACCGAGCATTTTTTTGGCCCATTTTCTATTTATTGTTCGTATTTTATGCATTAAAATTTTGTTTCGGTTATTGTTGAGGAGCTCACCCCCTCTTGCTTTTCTATTTCCTTATAACTCTTTCCCCTTTTGCTTATAAGAAAAAAAAAATGTACTAAGTGGCAAGCATGCACATATGTAACTATGTTCCCTACGATTAAGGAGTAGGACTATATAGACGGCCGGTAGTGGTTGGCGGTTATTGTCTCTAAACACATCGCCTTAGGCAGTTAGCAATTTTAAGTAACCACACTGCCTTAGGTGATTAGCAGTTTTGAGTAACCGCAGGTTAGCAATTATTTATACCTAAACTGCATTGTGCTAATCGCCTGCCAGGTATGAGCTTTTTGGGGCTTATTTTGGTGTTTTGGACCCTCTTTTTAAGGCTTGTTTTATACGATTTTGAACTTGTTTTAGTGTTTTGGTATGAAACACTATACCAAAACGATGTCACTTTACTTTATATATATATTCCATTAACGATTAATAACCGCACGCCTGTCTATACGGTCCTAATAGGGAGTATGCTCATAATGGGACTAGGAGGTTGTCATGGCCCAAACTAATTTCGAACTATCAAATATCAAATCAATGTTATTCAATTGCCTTGGGTTTGGCATGTTTAGGCCAGACCTCCATGCCCAAGATACAATAGTGATTTCATACACCTACTTTATTCCCTAAGCCATACACTTTATAGAATAAGAAATTGATAGAATCAATTTTACATTTATGCTTTTGTTGTAGGTGGTGTCATGTTATTTAAAAATTTAAATAATGTGATAATATATTTATAATAAATTTATAAAAATAAAAAAAGGGAAAAATACATTTACCCCCATGAACTATCCACCCATTTGCACTTTTAACCCCAATGTTTAAAAAGTTACATTTTACCCCTCCAAACTTCCAAATTGTTGCAATTCGACCAAACTTTTTTTTCTTCCCAAAATACCCCCATCTAAAGTTTTTTTTAAAATAATAAATTAAATTAAATTAAAATTTTAAAAATTAAGGGGTGGCTGGCCACCCTAGTTGGTTCTGGGGGTGGCTTCGGCCACCCCAGTTGGTTCTGGGGGTGGCTTCGGCCACCCCAAACCGTCACCTCTTAATTTTTTATTTATTTTTTCTTTAATTTGGGATGGGAGAATTTTTTGGGAGGGGGGGAGGGGGGGTTAGAAGTTTTTTTGGGGGAGGGTAAAGTGTCACTTTTTAAATATTAAGGCTAAAAGTGTAAATATGTTGATAGTTTAGGGAGGTAAAATGTATTTTCCCCAATAAAAAGTATAATGTGAATCATGAAACACATAGGGATTTATAATAGAAGCTCATTATATGTAGGAACAAAATATAAATAGAATTCAACTTAGTTGGTAAGCCTAGAAATATTCTTAAATTTCATTGAAAAAAGAAGCTCACTTGGAAGAAGGCTACAAAAAAGAGCAAGTTGTCTCCATGTTTTATAGGAAGAGTTCGCTTTGGCATGGTTCTTCCACCACCCAAGGCCTATCATATTTTATTCATATTTTATTATGCAATCCTATTTTGTAGATAAATTTTGCCAAGATATATTGGGCTCGGAACCCCTCATGGTCTGAACCCCTTGAAATATTGATTCGTCAACGGGTAAGAACTACTATAATAACACACATCCTTCCTGCTTAGGAAAAAATAAAAACTATGTTGATCATATCTCATGTACAATGTTCAAACATGTATAAGTAATAGGGCATCAACGTTAAGAGAAGTGGTACACATATTCTTACTTTCAAGTGTACACTCATTTACGTAATATTAAAAATTATCTTGAATTTTAAATTGAGGGGGGGGGGGGGGGGGGGGGGGGGGTGGGAAATCATATTTAGTCCTTAGGTTTTCATCTAATTTAAATTTAGTCATTGGGTTTTCAATTTCACGAAAAGAGTCTATAGGTTTTGCCGAAATTTAAAATAGAATCTCTCTATCACTTTACCATCAAAGTTTATAGTTTCTCATCTATCACATATATCTCATTAGACATGCCGGCGTCCATCTCAACAAAACCCCAATGCAACGCCAAGTTAATGGAATTGAAGTCTTTTGTTATTGTGGATTTGCTCTTTAAGTTTTTAGGTTGTGTTTCTTGAAGTTACATTTGTCAATTTTTTTTTTTTTTTTTTTTTTTTTTTTTTTTTTTTTTCGGGTATAGTTCATTTAACCCCTTCAAACTACTTCCTCAATGACAATTTACCCCTCAAATTACCAAAATAATGACAATGTACTCTCCAATGCTAGCAAAATGACGAAATTAACTATATAAAATTTTCAATAAGACAAAAAATACCCTTAAAATTTTGAAAAAAAAAAAAAAATTAGTATTTTTGTTTTATTTTAGTAAGGGTAATTTTGCTATTTTGTTAAAATTGGGGGTATATTGTCATTGTTTTGGTAGTTTGGGAGGTAAATTGTCGCAACTGACAGATTGGGGGGTAGATTACCATTAGGTTGGTAGTTTGAGGGGGTTAAGTAGATTTTACCCATCTTTTTTATTTTTTATTTTTTTTTTATTTTTTTTATGAATAACTTAACACTTATTGACATGGCATTGCATTTGAGTGTTAATAAGCCGTTAGCTTAAACGGTAAAGTGACAAAGAGATTTATTTTAAACTTAGGCAAAATCTAATGGCTATATTCTTAAAATTGAAGACACAATAACTAAATTTAAATAAACTTAAAAACTAAATATAATTTTTTTCATAAATTAAAAATTAATTTTTACTGTCACCTGAATAAATAAGTGTAAAGTTATAGCATTTCTCTTTCCAATCAATTATGGATTGGACCCCAGATGTGCAAATGAATCAAATGCAAAGGACAAAGGGAGGGAAGATAGTAGAAGAAAATATCTCAACCGTTACATTGCGAGCTTAACAAAGTGGAATTACCCTCTACTAATCTAGAAACAAAGCAGTTAGCAAAGGCGGTGGTTAGCCACCTAACGGTTAGCGGAGGCGGTTAATAAATTTTACTAACCGCATTTTCATTCCTAGGACCAAGGTTAAATTTTAGCTCAACCTTGAATATAATAAAAAAGAGTTATTTGTATACTAGCATCGCACTTGGTAGCAAGTTCCAGTTATTTTTTTGTTTTTGGTTTTTTGGAACTGTTTACTAGCTTCACACTCGAGGTATTTTGCATATCATCATTAGATGTGGTTAAAGGAAAGACCGAGTGATAATATACATATCAAAAATCATATATATATATATAACCTATTATTTTACGTAATTCTCCTACATTATGAAGACAGATCCATATCAACTATAATCATGACATCATACAAAACCCAGTTATTTATATACTTGGTTCTTGTATAAAAACCATCTAATCTTAGGCAATAGATACTCTAATTTTTTTTATTTTTTATTTTTTATTTTTTATTTTTTTAAGGATTGTAATAGGGGTGGGTATCGGTTCGGTCAGTATGGGCATTTTCGCCTACTAATTCATAAAAGTCAGTTAAGTCAATTAATTAACCGACTTCATACTGAGAATGAATAATTTAGACTTTTTCGGTTAATCAGTTAGTCGATAAATAGATGGTTAGTTAAGTCTGTTAGTTGTCAATTACAAGCTTTTATATTAAGATTTATCAATTTCCTTGTAATTACAGAATCAGTAAAGAATATGTTTTATAAATGAAAAGAAAAACTAAATTTATGAAATATGGACCAAAATAACAACCACAAATCAGCTGAACAAACAGAATAAGAAAAGTTACTAGATAAAATTCAAAATTCACTTGAAAAATCGGCTAAGTCGGTTAATTGTCGGTTAAGCGATAAAACAAATTTCTACCGCCTACCAAACCGAACTGATATCAAAACAGTATTTTTATTCCGCCTATCGACCGCCGAAAGTCGGTTATTAGTTAGTAATGGTTCGGTGGCGGTTTATAAGCGATCAGTATGCGGTAAACCGTAAATATAAGATTTATCAAAATCTACATGATAAAACAACTAGAAATTATATCGCAGTATGCCCCCATTATAGACATTATACACGGTCATTGGTATGATTTTAAATCCTCTCTCTTAGGGTTTTGTTTTTTGTTTGTTTTTTTTTTCTCCTTTCAAGTTTCAAGTGTTAACAAGCATTTTTTCCTTTCAAGTTTCAAGTGTTAACGATAAAATCAGATTTGGCTTTTACTCTAATTTTGCACTCTGGTCCATTCATGTTTTAACAGGAGATCTGTGTTGAAAAAATTAGGAGATGTAAGCAAATCCGTAACAAAGGGTGCCTGATTCAACAATGTTAAATGATTTCTAAAACAGAGCATGTGAAATAGCAGCCAACAATTTTACCTCCAAAAAAGGCAAATATAAAAGTGCTGAAATATCCATTGTGCGTGAGATTAGTGATTCCCGCCCCACCTGCCCTCCGCCTCTTTTTTGCGCCTCCAAATTATTGATACAATCATTGACAATGGTGTTCAATGTGAAAACAAGTTCTCCACTTTACACTAGCAACAAAACTGAAAACCAGTACAGGCAAAACAATCTGAATGATTCCTACAAGGGTGCACTACGAAGATATCTCCTCTCATACAAACCAGTCACTTGGTCAGCCACAGCCCACATTATGGCTTGGCCGGGCGGTATCCTCATGAGCCGGGGCAGAAGTCCTTTCCACAAGGCACGAAGCCCTTCCTCCACGTATATTGTTCTTATGGCATGGATCATACCTTTGTACTTCAACACACCTCCCTCTCGGGTTTGAGCCATCAACCTTGTTTTCACGACATCGAAGGGTCCAGTACACACGGGACCTGCTGTACCGGCAAGAAATCCTGATATCATAGACTGCCATGGTTGGAGGACTTTCCCATCACCTTCATGTTTCTTCCACAAGAGGACATCAAAAGCATTTTTGGCTGTAAACATGGCAGCCTGGTTTGTCCCATTACGCATCACAGTCGGAGCAGCCCCCGCCCAGAGACCACGGAGGCCTTCTTCCCGGATGATCATGCGAGCACAGTGCACAGGACCCTTATACTTCAGAAGCTCAGGGCTCAAACCTCTCTGTTGCTGCAATCTGATCTTGACCACCTGCACCAAGTAATGCCCAATTTTGTCATAGAACAGAGAGAATGTAGATAATGCGTGTGAGCTATAACTCTAATCACTCCACCCAACTACAGAAAGCACATTCACATCACCAAAAGTACTTTTTTTTCCTTCGAATTTTGATTCTAATCACAAGCCTTTTAAGCATGCAACAAACCATATCTAAGGGATTATGCAAACACAAAAAAAGTGCTCAGAACTTTCAAATATCACCCTTGGGGCAACTTAAGTCAATCTCCAAGCAAATTACACACATAATGTTTTGGGGAAGTGCTTGTGACATAACAGAGTCAGCAATTCTACATTTGAACCTAGTACATTTGTCAGAATAACTTAAGGTCTCACACATCTTAATCATCCTAAATCATAATATCAACTGCAAATTATGTTCCGATATATCTCAAAGAAGCCAAGGAAGAACAAGAAATCATGTGTCTTAAATCACGATTTATCCCAAAAGCTTAACTTGAGCTTAAGCTAATAAGAAATTGTGAGTGTGGCTCAAACTTACGACTTCTGTTCTAAAACCATGTTAAATTACAACTAATTTTAAAAGCTAAAGTTGATAGGAAATGATTTAATCATTTAATTAATATTTCTAATGGTGTGTGAAAAGAGAGACTTAGAAAACATAACCAACCCCTGACCAAGTAGAGTTCATGTGCAAGGAAAAGAGGAAGTTCAATAGATGCGCCTCAATAACATGTATTATAATTTATAGGTATCACAATTCAATTACTGGCCTCGAAGAGTATAACAATATTTAGCATTTCGATTATCAAATCATTAACCATTTGGATCTTTGGAAGCAGGAGAGAAATTGAGAAGGCTGAAGATAATCAAGAAAGAGTTACAATAATCTAGAAATGAACAACTAGATTGAAATCAAAAGCATAACGCACCGACCTCAAATGGCGTAACGATCACAAGAGCCTCGAGAACCCCGGCACCGAACCCGGAGAGCAAGCGCGCTTGGTTGCTGAGCTTCCCAGATGCGGAGTCCTTAAACGCACTCTGAAGCATCGCATTGGACCACATCCGAAGAGTGTACTTGAGTGTCAAATGCGTCGCAAAGGGGGTCAATCCCTTCCAGAGAGCCCGCACGCCCTCTGAGCGCGAGATCGTGGAACCGCAGTGGATGATGCCCTTGTAGGTCCCGGACCGGTCGAGCTGTAGCCTGGTCTTGATGACGTCGATGGGCTGAAGACAACAGGCCTCCACGACCCCGCCGAGCGAGCCCGATATGGCTTTCATGTACGGTGGGATCGTCTTCTTGGGACTTTGTTGCTGTTGTGGCGGTTGTTCTTCTTTCATGGTCATTGTTCTCTTCGATTTTGGGGTGAAATTGAAGTTCTAGGGTTTGGAATTTGACGGACGCAGAGAGAAGAGGAAGAGACCTGTGGAGGTTCTTTCTCTTCCCTTCCCTACACCTGAGTAGTCAGGAGCTTTTCTGTAGTGGTTCTCCTTACGCAAGAGGCGGCACATGCGAGCAACGAATGAACATGCGGACAATTGGCTGCTGATCTGTACAATGTACCACTATTCAGAGAAAGTCTTGTGGTCAATAAATGACCCATCTTTGGCCCATAAAAACCTATGTGGCAAAAGCCACATCATTTCGTTTTAACAACAAAGCCCAAGGGCCGGCCAAGGATAATGCTGCCGTAAGTTAGAAAGAGGGAAGGCTTGTTCAATTATTCTATTAATTATTATACATGCAACCAAATCAACTCATCAGCAAGTCAAAATTTCTCTTGCATGCAATTTAATTTTCTACAACATGTTCTATTCTGTCCCAAGAGGTAGTTCAATCGGTTGGGACCACACTTAATGAAGTGGAGGTCACTAGTTCGAATCTCATTCCCCTCTTGTGTGGACATGTCAAAAAAAAATTAAAAAAAAAAAAACATGTTCTATTCTGTCATATTAAGCAAAGAGAGCTTTAGATATTTTCGTCATTTGGAAACCTATCAGAGATAAATCGTGAAAATTTGAGTTGTGGCTCACCTTGATTTCGGAGAGCACTTGAATTGGAGAGAGTGATGAAGCCGTCACAGTCGGCTCTAAAAAACGAACAACGCCGGACCCAAACCACCCAAACGCCGGTGATTTCCGCAGGACCCAAACCAGAGATGGAAGTGCTCAGAGAGGGAGCGGGAGCGGCTGAGAGGGAGAGGGAGAGGGAGAGGGAGAAAGGGAGAGAGGGGTGGGGATCGTGCGTGCACTGACAGATGAGAGAGAAGGTTTATTTTGATTTTGAGAATTTGGCAGCTCTCAGAGCATCTCCGAAAAGGATGGAGATCCCGGCAATACTGGAAAAATTGTCCACCAAATTGTTTTGAAATTCTGATCATCCATTTTTATTTAACGGTCGCGGTTCTACTGTGTGTTCCACTTAATATAAAATTAAATAATAAAAAATAAAAATAATTATTAAAAAATATAAGATGGCGGAACCACCTTATCGGGGGTGGCCAATTCAGCCTTGCCACCCCCAAGGGCCAGTTGGAGGTGGTTGGAGCCACCCCCATGGCCCCAGAGGGTAGCCCTGGGGCTATGGGAGTGGCTTCAGCCACCCCCAACCGGCCCTTGGGGTGGCCGAACCACCCCCAAGGCTGAATTAGGGTGGCCGGCCACCCCCTATGGGGTGGTTCGGCCATCCCATATTTTTTAATAATTATTTTTATTTTTTATTATTTAATTTTATATTTATTTTTTTAAAAAATAATATTATTTTATATTGAGCGGGACACATGACGAAATGGTGATTGTTGGATGAAAATTGATAGTCAGGATTTCAAAAAAATTTGGTGGGCAATTTTCTCACTATCGCCGGATATCTCAATCCCTCCGAAAATAGGCAAATCCTTCATAGTAATTAGATTTAATTATTATTAACCTTTTTGTTTTTTTCTTTAGCAGAATAATTATTTTTTAATTTTTTCTTCTAGTATGAATAGTAAATAAGCTACGATAAAATAATAATAAACTTTGTTTATTATTATTTTTCTCTTCATTTTTTTTCTTTTATTCTAAAAAGAGAATCTGTTAGAGTGTATATAGAGAATTTGTACTACTCTAAATAGTAGAATGGAAAATATGTTAGAGTGTGTATAAAAAAAATAAGTAGCTAAAATAAAATATTGTACTTTTTCAGTAACTATCATGTAACATCTTGCCACGTAGACTTTTTCGAGAAAAAAAAAATAGAGTTTTTACTGCACTATAGAATTTTTTTTAAAAAAAAATTAATTTCTTGTAAAGCATGTAACGCATAATATAATCACATAATGTGATAGCTAAAATACTTAAAATGTAGTGCTCATAATCACAAGTAAAAGTATGAATGTACATGGTAAAAACAATTCATTATAAAATCAATTATATTGTGTTGATGGGAAACTCTACTTAACCAATAAAAAATTTTGACTGTAAAATATATTTCAATACTATTGATATATATTTTACTAAATCCTTTGCCTACAGCTTGTTCATCCATATCACATGTCGTACAGCTTTTCTGATATTTTTTAAATCATCCTCTTGATTTAAGGGTGTCTTTAAAAAGACCAATTTTTATGACTTACCAGATTTTTTTGCCGATGCCCCCCATTTCAAACTCCAATCGTAGAAAGGATTGCAGACTGCCACTGTCATGAGTTCTATAATTACTTGTGTAAATCCAGCAGATATTGTTTGGTGATATTTATAGTGAAACATTGAAAAATGAAGGTGGGGTTTTGTTGTAGACGAAAAGGTAAAGCTTATAGCTAGCCTTCCGGGTTTGTGAAATGAAGTCAAGACGCA
Source organism: Corylus avellana (assembly GCF_965113065.1). Lineage (NCBI taxonomy): Eukaryota > Viridiplantae > Streptophyta > Magnoliopsida > Fagales > Betulaceae > Corylus > Corylus avellana. Next base: position 41,602,949 of record NC_142490.1, on the reverse strand, counting down.
AAACATCTAGAATTAGGGTTGAGAGCGGTCGGTAATGTCGGTTTTAGGTAAAAAAATTTTATTTTCGCCTTTCGAACCTACAATGTCGGTAAAATCGATTATTTTACTGATTTATTCTGCCAAATTTTATTTTATTTCGCATTTCGAACTGAATGGCGGTTGGTAAAGTCGGTGTCAGTCGGAAGTCGGTGTCGGTAATGTCAGTATGTGAAAAAGTGGCAAATTTGTCGATAAAGTCGGTCAGTAAAGTTGGTTTGGTTAAAAAACCCCTTCTACCTACCGAACCGAAAAATTAAAAATAAAAAAAATCATGCCGCCTATTGTCCGCCTTCTAGTTGGTAACGGTCAGTGTCGGTCGAAATCGGTTGAAACTCAATTGGAAGTCGGTTAGTCTATAATTTGCTCAGCCCTAACTAGAATATGGGTATGAGTAACGTGTTTTCCATCGTCAAGCCTAAGAGTACTTGTAATGGCAGGAGACAATTAGGGGATTTATAGCACAGCATGCAGCTGATTTATGCGCGCAGAAGAAAAAGATGAATAGGAGTATGGACAGATATGCTATTGATTTTCTGCAGAAAGCTTAGAAAAGATGTTAATTTGTGCAGAAAATCAGCCGTGCCAGCTACTGGATGAAAACAAACAAGAAGCAAGACAGCAAAGGAAAAACGTGAAACAAGAGACAGCAGTCGATCAGCAGAGATTCTACCAAAAGGAAAGCAGTGCTTTCCTTTATCTTGGGCAGCAGTAGCAGATGTGTGGGCTAAAAATACTTTAGCTCACACAGTCACACATACTTTAAGACTGATGAAAGAGAGTAAAATCAAGCAGAGAGTAAGAGAACCTTCCTTTAGCTCTTTTTTTACTGAACTCTTTTTGAAAAAATAAATACGAAAAACATGAACAACTTTTTGCCTTGCATTCAATTTTCTAACGGAAAAAAAAAAAAAAAAACTTAAAAATGAATTTTAAGAATTTCTCTTTCTCCTTCATATCCCTAGAAACAAAAGAGATCCTTTTGTTAACAGGGTAATTAATAGAATCTATTGAACATGATTGTGGATCCGGATCATCTCTAGTCCAAAAGGATTGATATCCGGTCTTCTAGTTATTTTTCTGAGTGTTAGAAGTCCCACATTGCCTGGGTATTAAGGAGATTGGCCATTTATAAGTTGAGGGGAAACCTCAACTCTTGAGCTAGCTTTTGGGTTGAGTTAGGCCCAAGATCCATTTCTAACATGGTATCAGAGCCTAACCCAATTAATTGGCTGTGGCCCACCGGTCACCCATTGTCGCACTATTAAGGAGATTGGCCATTTATAAGTTGAGGGGAAACCTCAACTCTTGAGCTAGTTTTTGGGTTGAGTTAGGCCCAAGATCCATTTCTAACACTGAGAAATATTAGGGGTCAATAAGTTTCCTATATTTGGTCTGTCTTCTCTTACAATCAACCATTAAATTTGTAGGGTCCACCATTGACTCATGTGGTATCTACATAAGTCTACAAATCCAATGGTTGATTGTAAGAAAATATAGGCCAAATATAAAGAATTTATTAACCCTTAACATTTCTTCCACTAGTCTCACTGGGAAGCAAATAGCTTCTGTGCTTCTGCTTGAAGGGGGGAGTTTCGGCTGGGTTTTAATACGAGGGAAAGGAGAGAAAAGACAAGAGAAAGTGGCGAGGAAGAGAGAGTGACAGATTCTTCATGAAATTGCTCTGCGTGGCCGCACAGCAGACGCGTGAAGACAGAGTCACGGTTATTCTGTGGTTTTTTTCTTTTCACCTACAAGGTAGCTGCCATATTTGAAAGAACGAAAGCTCTTGTTTTGCTTACCAGTTCTGCCATTTCTTTTTCTTTTTTGCATTTTGGTTTTCTGAAGCCATTTACGGTTTGTTTTCTTCTCCATTCCTGCAAAGGTTTGTTTGTTTTCTTAAGCTAATTATACCGTTTTAAAATCAAGACTAAGGATTAAACAACAGTCCAAAATAATTGGTCGCCTCCTCTCATCCTTTGCTTAAATAATAATAATAATAACTGTATTTCCTTGCAAGAGAAGACCCAAAGGCCTGAAACCTGAACACCTAATGCAATTAGTGTTTAATTGATATGCCTCATTCCAACTCAATCAAGACTAATATTTGAATAACATATATAAGAAATACTTCTGTCTCATCTATAGCAAACCCTATTTGATGAGGCCGGTGAGGGTCGCAATGATGGTTTTAAAAAAAGATTTAGATTTTTAGATAACGTGATTGAATTTGAGTTTTTCATTTAAAAAAATTAAAGCTATTGCACAACATGCCATACGTCGAACATTAGATGCCATCCATTTGAAAATGAATTCTTTCCGCCATTGCCAAAATGACACATGGATCTATTCAAAATTCATCCCAAGAGCCCAATCACTTTAAATTACCCACTAATCAAGTTCATCATCTTTAATTATATGCTTTACTATACTTTCATGATTGATTGTAATGGGTGATTATATATTGAGGCACTTCCTTTCGATACTAGTCAAAAGTATATTTCAACTTGGTCTCCCATTGGGCTAGGCCTGCTAGGGTTCAGTTATGACTGAACCTATTTGAGATAGCGATTGGAACCCCCTCATCGTCTAACCCCCTTGAAATATTGATTCTTCAACGGGTACGGACTACTATAATAACACACATCCTTCCTGCTTAGAAAGAAGAAAAAAAAAAAAAAGGAAGGAAAAACAATATTGATCTAATCTCAATTACAATGTTCAAACATGCATAAGTAATAGGGCATCAACATTACGAAAAGTGCTACACATACTCTTATTCTCAAGTGCACACCCATTTACGTAGCATTTAAAATTATCTTGAATTTTAAATTAAGGGAAGAAAAAAAATCATATTTAGTTTTTAGGCTTTCGTCGAATTTAGATTTAGTCATTAGGTTTTCAATTTCAAGAAAAGAGTCTTTAGGTTTTGCCGAAATTTAAAATAGAGTCCCTCTATCACTTTATCATCAAAATTAACAGTTTCTAATGTATCACATATGTCTCATTTGACATGCCAATGTCCATCTCAACATCCCAATACAATTCCAAGTGAATAGAACCGAAGTCTTTTATTAATATTATGAGTTTGCTATTTAAGTTATCAGGTTTTGTGTTCTCTTTAAGTTTCACCTGTCAATTTGATTTTTTCTTTTTCTTTTTTTAAATAACTTAGCACTTATTGACATGGCATTGTATTTGGGTGTTCATGACATGTCAAATTGGTCGTTAACTTCAACAGTATAGTGACAATGAGACCTATTTTAAACTTTGGCAAAACTTGAAGACTATATTTTTAAAGTGAAATGCTGGGTGATCTCTTGGTGTTCTTCTTGTATCCTCATGATCCTATGTGAAAATTATTTTATATAAAATAAAAAAAGAAAATACTCTTATTTCTCTCACTTGGTTTTTATAAAATAATTTCCACCTAAGACGAAAAAAACGTAAGGATAAAATCTAGCATTTTCAATTCTTAAAATTGAAAACCCGATAACTAAATTTAAATTCCTGAAAACCTAAAAACTAAATATAGTTTTTCTATAAATTAAAAAATAATTTTTTCCTATCACATCAATAAATACATACTTAATAACTTAAAGTATGAATTAATTCATAACGTTTCTCTTTCAAATCAATTATGGATTGGACCCCAAATGTGCAAATGAGTCAAATGCAAAGGACAAAGGGTGGGAAGATAGTAGAAGAAAATATCTCAACCGTTACATTGCGAGCTTAACAAAGTGGAATTACCCTCTACTGATGTAGAGACAACTATTCTAGCTTTCCCTTAGCCGTCAAAATTAGAATCATATCAAATGCTTTGCATTTTCACACAAATCTGAGGGAGTAACCCAATCTAGCGGCTCTGAAGTAGGGAACACACTTATTGTACTCTACGTCCACCTCACTGGATTGGACAAAAGCATTTAAAGAGCTTTGAACCTGGCTGGAAAATATTCAAGTCATGTACACCTAATAACTACTGCGTAGACCCACGTCCACCTGATTTCTTTGACTTATTGCAATTACTAACTCCATGATTTCACTATCTATTGGTATAACTGACGGCCAAGATGCTCCTGTTACCATCTATCAGATAAGACGAGGGCCCGCCAAGTGGGACCCTGGCGTCATCAATCATGTCCATCATGCGTACACGACATCATCTACAATTCTATATGGAAGCTTCACATGTCCCTCGAAGGGACCCATCCTGATTTATTTATTTATTTTCTTTTGAAACTAAATTTGTCGTGTGAAACGTTTCTCCAACTTTTCAAGATAACTTTTTTTTTTAACATGTTCGCACAAGAGGAGAAAAAAAGATTCAAACTAATGACTTCTATTTTATTAGGTGTGATCCCGACCGATTAAGTTACATCTTAAGGACCCAACAAAATCGTTTGAATAAAAATTTTGATCGATTTTTAAATGGTAGTTTAATCAGTTGGGATAACGCTTTATCAAACAGAAGTTATTAGTTCAAATTTTTTTCTCTTATTTATTTATTTTTTATGTAAACATGTTAAAAAAATTAAATTAGAACAGTCTCCTATTTTCTCTTTTTTCTGCTTTTTTTTTTCTTCTAAATTTTATCCGAAAAAATGTAAAAAACAAAATTAAAAATTAAAAAAAAAAAACTTGAAAATGCTGAGTAACATTTTTCTTTTTATAATGAAAATATTTAGGCATCATTTCACACTATGGTCTTATAATTACTTCAAGATTGGTATTTTTATAATGGTAAAAAAATTATTAATTCAATATGTAAATTTTTTTTTTTTGTTTTTTCTCCTTTTCCCAAAAGAGAGTGTTAAAGAGCTATTTCTTTCTACTTAGTGTAAATTTTTAGATTTTTTTTTTTTCGAACTTGTTCTAAATTTATATAATTTTTACATACATTTTTAATAAAATATGTAATTTTCATAAGTATTTTGAACACATATTAATTGAATATATTGAATTAAAAAATTATTTCAACCTCATTTAAAAAAAAAAAAAAAAAGCTTTGTCCGTGTAAATTTTAAAGGGATTATTTACAATGTCATTTCAAGTAATGCTTTTAAAGGCACTACTTCAAATTATTCCCTTTAATCTTTTTTTTTTCCATAAAAGCATCATTATTTCACTTATGTTTCAAATTATTTCCTCTTTTCTTTTCTTTTTTTAATTTTTAATTATTATTATTATTATTTTTTTGTGAGCAGTGGATAATACTAAATAGACAGAGACAGAGACTCGACTCCCAACTACCCACAAGTGCCACGTTACTATGCACACGTGTGCAGCTAAGCCCCTTCTACAAACCAAAACAAATCATAATTTGAACGGTGATGAAGCATGTTACGTAGATTAGAATATTGTCTTATATATAGTACCATAGCAATCCCAGCACAAAGATGGCGTTTAGCTTGGATTACAAGCTATTCTATGCAATTTAGTCAGAGATCACTGATGATGTGGGATCACTTTAAATTATTCTCTCTATTTTTTCCCATTTTATTCATTATAATAATATGATTTATATTATTTATTACTACAAGCAAACAAAGATTTAGAAAATGAGATATCAGTCGTGGTCTGAGGTCCATCATCAGCCACCTTTTACTTTGTCTGTTTCACAACTGAACCTGCACAGGTAGCTTAACTCTTTGTTGCTGCTTCCCTTCCCCGCCTCTCTCTCTCTCTCTCTCTATGTCGGTGTGACTCTTCTCCATTTGGGTGTTTTTCCTTGGCTGCTTTGGTCTCAATTTCTGGTTCAAACGTCAGTAACAAGTTACGAATTTTGAGGGGGCTTTGGTGATTGAAGTTTTGTCTGTTTGTGTTCGTCAGGTACTTCTCTTCTAGCTTTTTCCATATTTCTGATAAAGTTCTCTCTTTTTGATCTTCAAAGATCAGAAAACTTTGTTTGATGCTTAATTGGTGTTTGTTTCTTTCAGTGTTGATGTTTGTGCTGGTGGTGTTATTAATCTTCTCATTTCTGACTTCTAATTCATTTGGGTCTTTCTATTTATTTGTTTTGATGATCTATGGCCGTAACAAGTCGTGTTTGGTGCAAACTATGTATGTATTTGGGCAGCACTCAGTAGAGAATGTTTGGTGAGCATAGTTGACTGATTACTCTGAAACTTATGGGTATCTGTTAGATTAAGCAATTCTTACTTTTGGACCACTTTAATGCTTGTTTCGAGATAATGATTAGGGTTACCAGTCGCATGTCGGGTATAAGACTATATAAGTCAACTATAGCCCAAATCATTTAATTAAACAGATCAGGTCCCTAAACACTAATCCGCTAATTTTGTGTCATGTCTATGAGTCACGTCAACAATTGCAAGTGCTAATTACCGCATGTTGGGTTTGGGTTTGGGTCCGGGTTCGAGTTAAGGTATAAGTATAAGACTATATAGATCAATCGTAATTCAATCTATTTAATTAGGTGGGTTAGACTTCTAAATCTAAACCCACTAATTTTGTATTGGCTTTGCGTCAGATTTGCAGGTTATGTGAAGGACTGTCGGCCTTAATAATGATGCAGGTTGATTGTCTGCTTAAAACGTCAATTCTTCTAAATATAATTACTGCTGAATTTTATTTAGCAGAACTCAATTAATAGTTGATTGCTTATTGATTTCTGGTCCCCAATATCGTTGGAATTGATTATTGATATTCAACTTGGGCTGGATTGTGTGATAACTCTCTCTCTCTCTCTCTCTCTAAATTTTTTTTCTTTATATGCCCAAGTTGCTCGAATTATCATTCAAAATGGGGTCTTTGTAGCAGTTTGGGCAGTTTCGATGACTCTATTATATAATGAGATTAAGGATTTTTTTTTTTTTTTTTTTTTTTTTTTTTTTTTTTTTCTGTTTAGTTGGTCAGAAGAAAAAAAAAAATTCCATGGTGATACACCATGAAAATTCTAAAACGACTCCAATTATCACCTACTCACACGTCTAGGAGTTTTACAGAAAATATCCAGAAAACAGATCTAACTTAGCAGTTAAAAAATCAACCAAATACTGATATGAAATATGCAATCAAGAACACAGAAATTTGGTTACGAAGAGGAAACCATTTAGAGAACTCTCTAAATGTAAAACCTCTCCGGGGCAGCCAAACCCAGGAAATCAATTCACTATATAGAAGAATAAGGAATACAAGAAGAATAACAAAACCTTTGACTCTTCCTTGCACACGACAAGTGACCCACTTGACTTCTACCTCAGTAGCCCTTTCCAGAACATCTGGCACGATTCTTCTAAAAGATTTCCTTTCACCGGAACTCCGATTGGCTTCACGTATTTTCTCTTCAACAATAATCTAGAACAAATTCTCTCTCTCTAAGCACCCTGATTTTTGCTCAATAAAATACGTACTTGTAAATGTAGCAAAATCGTGTTTAAATAGAAAATAACCCTAATAAGTCACCCAGGTCCGGACCCTGTAGATCTGAGGTCCGGACATGCCTCATAAAATGCACTTTCGGGAACTGGGGTCCGGACCCGGGGAATTGAGGTCCGGACCCTGCTTGAAAAATAAAGTTTCTGGAAATGGGGTCCGGACCCGGGGAATTGCGGTCCGGACCCGGCCTGTCCAGTCTTCATCAACAACTCCGATCGATGGGCGTTTGTGGTCCGATTGAGCTGAAATTTTGCAGGGACATTCATAACACATGAATCTACATTATGAACGGTGGAGATTGGATTCTGAGCATTCTATATCAGTGTTTGAGCCATGAACAGTAGCATATGCATTTTGGAACTGAATTAAGCCAACACAAGAACTAACACACCACACTATTATTAGCATTCTTTTGCAATAATCAATCTTTTGACAATTATTAATTTTTCTATATGTAATGATATCATCCTGAAGAATGACGGTTTTATGATATCTATGCACGTAAATGCCCAAAACCTCACAAAAATAGTTTGCTTAGGTTGCTAGAAACTATAAGATTTACTAATATATCTCTGCTCATTTTACCCTGACAAACTTTTGTAGTTTGAAATTGTTAAATAATCATGTAATTTGAATATTTTTAGGAGTTCCATGTGCTCTGTACATACCAAATATTCAAGAGTCTAAGTCTTGTGCATGTGTATGTGGCTTTTAACTGGAGTTTTGAATAGATGTGAAAAATCTTACGAATTTGATGTCATGCTAATGGTAGTTTTCTGCTTTTTAAGTAGTTGATGTGTTTGTATTGCTCTCATACCTGATGATGACATGATCAACTATCAGGTCAGCTTTAACGTAAATTTACTTCATTCGCCTCAAGAAGACAACGTACCATAGGAGAATTTGTTTCGACTCTAATCATGACTACAAATTCACTTATTCCTTCCAAAGATCAGAAAGAAAAACAGATTTTTCTCACTGAGGTAATTATTTGAAGCTGCATTTTTATTATTGTTCAATTTTTAAGTAGAAGCTTCCTTACATCATCTTTAAGGTCCAACTTTTGAAAATCATGGTGCTTTCAGGTTGGTAATACAGAAAAACAGTTGTGGACATTGATTTATTCCAAAAGTCTATTGCACCCTGATGTTCAAGACTTGTACCGCAAAGTCCGTTCTAGTTATGAGAAAATCATTCTAAATGATCATGAACTGGTGCAACTTCAAGATGTTGAATATTCCTTGTGGAAACTTCACTATAAGCATATTGATGAATTTCGTAAGACAATAAAGAAAAGTTCTGCTGATGGAGAGAGCACAAATTTAGTATTGAAAAAAAATGCTGGTAATGTGCAGAGAAGTGGTGACAAGTGTATAGTAGGATTCAAGTCATTTCTCTCTGAAGCAACTGAATTTTACCAAAATTTGATTGTGAAAATCAGAAAATGCTATAGCTGTTCAGAAGATTCCTTCTTGTATAAAAAAGGTGGCACATCTACTTCCTTTGAACCTAAGATGCAGAAATGCCAATTTTTATGCCATCGGTTTTTAGTTTGTCTTGGGGATCTTGCTAGATACCGAGAACAATATGAAAAACCCGATGTTCAAAAGCATAACTGGTCAGTTGCAGCCTCCCACTACTTGGAAGCAACAATGATTTGGCCAGATAGTGGAAACCCCCAGAATCAGGTATTTCCTATTATGCTGTTTCTCATCAAATCACTTCAATCATCTGATCTATGCTCACTCTTTAGGAGTCGTTAGAATATGAAATTTGTATTGACAGTTTTAAGTGCTTCTATTTTAGTTTTCATGTGTGTAACCAGCTTTGGTCATTTGTAGTTGGCAGTATTGGCTACATATGTTGGTGATGAGTTCCTTGCTTTGTACCACTGTGTAAGGAGTTTAGCCGTTAAAGAACCTTTCCCTGATGCCTTGGATAACCTAATTTTACTCTTTGAAAGGGTAAGACTTGATTTTTTTTCCCCATTTGTGGCTTTAATTTTTATCCTCAACAGATTCACTCCAAACTTGATTTTCTATCTTGGCATATCTCATGGCTTGTTATGATCTTGCAGAACAGGTCATCTCATTTGGGTTCCCTTCATGGTGAGGCCAACTTTGATTTCTTAAAACCATTTGAAAGAATCAATGTCCAGTGCAAATTACAATCAAGTGAAGATTTCTCAAATTGCAATATGTTGAAAGCTGAACACATTTGCTCCGTGGAAACAGACTTATGGTCTCTTCTTATCAGAACTTTGAGTTTCTTTTTCTTAGAATCCAGGTACTCCTAGCAGATTAATAAATAGTGTGGTTCCATTGTGGCCTTTTTTTTTTTAACATGTCCGCAAAAGGAGAGGGAAATGGGGGAGAGGGATTTGAACTAGTGACATCTGCTTTATGAGGCATGGTCTCTAACCGATTGAACTATCCCTTAGGGATCATTGTGGCTTTAATTATAGGGTTATTTATATTTTAGCGACATGGGGTTTGGGTTGAATTTAAGTTATTAACCTGTGGTTTCAAAAGCTGCACTTTGCTCATATCCTACTGTTTCAGCCCTAAATTGATAAATTCACATGTGTAAATCATGTGCCTCAGAGAAAAAGTCGTGAGAACACATTTATAGTCTCATTACAACGACAACAAAAAGAAATTACAATTAGATTTTAAAAAACAGGTTGGCACAGAAGAGGAGCTGATCTGTTTCCCCTTTTCCATGATTTTCTGTATATCTTGATCTCTGATATATGTAGAATCACTCCAGGCGCATCTTGCTTCTGTATAGCGGGTTGCTTTATTTTGTTTGTATGAGAACTCATGTTTTTTGCTGTTTTTGTTTTTGTTTTTAATGAGGCAGCTTGGAGGAATTCCCTTGTGCCTTTGCCTCTGCTATGAGAGGGTTGGATGCTTTAATGGCACTAGATGATACAAAACTAAAAGCTGCATTGGAATCCTATGAGTGTTTGGATTCAGCTAGAACAGGCCCTTTTCGAGCCCTCCAAGTTGCTTCTATTTTTATCTTTATCATAGAGAACTACCTAGTGCATGGTTCACAAGTAGGAAGGTCCAAAGATAAAAATGATAAGGAACAGCTTGTCTGGACACAATTTGCAATGGCTGCCACAATCATTTTCATGGGTCGCCTTGTTGATAGATGTTTGAAGGCTAGTCAGTTGGATCTTTGCCCCCTCTTACCAGCTGTGCTTGTATTTGTGGAGTGGTTTGTGGGCATGCTTGATCAAGCAAAAACGTGTGGGGTTGATGAAAAAAGTAGAAGTGCCATCTCTTACTTTTTTGGTGTGTTTATTGAGCTTCTAAACCAGTTAAATGTTGAATGGGGTGAAGGCACATCTCCAGATAGTACTTCTCTGTGGGAAGACTATGAATTGAGGGGCTTTGCACCTGTAGAATGTGCGCATGTGTTTTTAGATTTTTCAACTCCTTGGGAACATATAGACAGTTTTGAAAGTGGGAGTGAATGCCGTGCTCACCGCATTATTAATGCTGCAATGAAGATTGCAGAAAAATCAAATGACTCTGGAAGTTGGATCTTCTATGATAAATTTGTAAGAAAATTCTACATGGGAGAGTCAAATGAATTTCCAGATAGACAAAAATCAGAAAAGGCCAATTCTGATCTTAAAGTCGAAGAGCCAAACCAGCATATTTATGAAGCCACAGAAGAATGTGAGGAACTGATCCTGAAGACTCCAAGTAACCCCCATGTGATTGGTAAATCGGTGGCCACAGAAGAGGAAGAAGTCATTCTCTTTAAACCTCTAACAAGATATAACTCAGCACCGCTTTACAGTTCTGTTGCCATGAATGATCAAATGTCTCTGAAAGATTCAGGGGATGAAAATGGACCTTCTGATGAATGCTTGCGCCGAGCTACGTCACTACTTATTGCGCAAAACCAGGCCGAGAGTGATCCTTTAGCCTTCCATGCTGGTATAACTAATTTCAAGTGCAACGTGTCATTCAAGCATCAGGAGCCTCTGGTGAAGGATCCAACACCTCACCCATCTTTAGAAATCCCCATCTCTGCTGGGCCTCCCTCGCTCAGTGCTTGGGTCCTCAATAGAGGAAGTTTGAGCTATGATAGAGAGAAAGGGATAGGAAATGGTAGTAAGCATAGCTTGGAGCCTATAGAGGAAATGCCTTCTACATCCTTGAGTGGTCTTTCCATCAGCGAAAATAGGGATTCTGTCATTAGTTCTGAGCATGAATATGCAACCACCAATTACTTGTCTCCTACTTACTCGCCTCCGACGCCTTCTGCTCCTTTATTGCCAGATGATGCTGTCTGGTTTAGTGGCATTCAATCTAATTTTTCCAACCGCACAACCTCCGGGGGCATTGGCCAAGCTAACAATTTTTATGGTGCATCACAGGTACTAGGTACTTCAAATTGGAGTGCTGCTTATGTGCCTCCTGATTATGGTCATAGTGTCCAGGGTCACCTGAATAATCACCCACCTTCACGTCAAATGACTTCTTCTGAATGGCTTCGTCAGTACAGAGAAAATCACAATCTTGGGCAGGGCAATAATTATATATGGCCGGTTCATTCTTATGCTCCTGAGAACCTTGGAAACTTCCAAGATCATGAAGCTTCCAAGTTTGGTGTTTTTGATCGGTGGGGAAATCCTATGGCTTACAAACCAAGTGTATATATGGAGAGCCCTCAATTGCAACCTGCTTTGCCTCTTGTTTACAGTGCAGATGATCACACAGAGAAGCTGTTTCATGGTTACCAAAGGCCAAGCCCCTTTGGGTGTGGTGCTGTGACAGAGCCACAGCCACTTTTGCAGTATCTTAAAGAGAGAGAATGGAGACTCCAGCAAGATCCTACCCCGAGAGGCCCTACATATATGGGAAATTAGAAGAACAAAGGTTAACCATTTCATACTTGCAGTCCACTTGGGTGCATGAATTTAGTTGCATCTTCATCTTCAGGCAACATGTTAAGTACCCGATGGAGCTCGAGATGTCGGATTAAAAAAGTTTACATGTATGCATGTATATATGTACATAGATGTTTTTACTTTTCCTTCTGAAAGAGGAGGTTTGAAGAAAGACTGCAAAAGTGTCAAAACTTTGCTGCTGTCAACAATTTTCGGAATTCAATCCACACATTCGCTCACTGATCAAACATGATTTGAAGCATGTGTTGAAAGTTTCAATTGCTATGAAACTTAAAAAGGAATGATCATGATTTAAATTGACAAAAATGTAATTTTGAAAACTTGTTGGAGTTGTGGACGTTGAAATACAAAGAAAAGGCAGTGCAGGCTTGTACCCATGAATTACATTTGCCGTGACAATTTTGCTGACCTAAGTATACGGCATGAACCATCAAGGGTGGGGTGGTGGTTCAATGGCCCAAAGAAATTTTTAAGTGGTTAAGTAAATATTAGGGTGTGGTTTGAATCTCCGCAATAGAAAAACCCCAATTAGTATATACCACTATGGTTCCCATTAATGTCCTAGTGGGGTGAGCGGTTAAGCTATAACTCGACTGGTCTTGAAAGTGCGCCTACGGTTTTCACCGTCTATGTCCCTCCTGAGCAGTCCCCCGCGGGTTGGTACTACTATAGTCACGCTCAAGTAAAATAGTCACAATTGATCTCTCCCTCCAACCTTTTGTTGAATATTAAAATATAAAGTAAATAAATAAAAAATAAAAATAAAAAGTATACTGCCTGTAAATTGAACACTAGCAATGGCTGAAACAGGAGTTTCGGCTTCCCTGTAGTCTATTTGAAGACACTTCCATATACAGTAAATTTTAAGCTGCGAAATTCATCTCATTGTGTTAAATCAGAGCCCTTCGGCTCACACCAATTCCAAGATTCTTTCTATAGCCGATTCGAGCTCTTCTTCCGCAACATTTGTCTTTCCAAATATTTCTCACCTTATAAATCTGCCAAACTCCATGGTTGTAGCCATCTTTTATGAATTTCTCAGTTTCTTCCTGCTCTTTGGACTGATCATTTGGGTATTGTGGATGGCACTCTACCATGCCCAACTAGAGTACTGCATAAGCTATTCGATGTGGATCCTGATTATTCCCTTTTAATAGTATTTGGCTGCACTTGTTTTCCTCTTTTCTGTCCTACCTAACAAAATACACGGTGCCATGTCATTTAAAATTTTGGGTCTCACAAGATTTATACACGCATGCAAGCTGATTAGCTGATATGGGAAAAAAAAAATTACATGAAAATCACCAAAAAAGCATTCGCATATAGACCCAACGTTGAACATGTAATGGCATTACTCTTTATTCTTTAAGCCTGGAAAATATGCCTCACTCCAGCGAGCTAGCCTCACCAGAATCTTATGTTTTACTGGCACATAAATAATTTTACCAAAAAAAAAAAAAAAAAACCCTAGCATCTCTTTGGCTACCACACAGGTTCCACCTTTGTCGTCAATCCACCTTAGTAGCCGTATCCTGATGCAACCAAGAAAGAATCAAAAGGCATGAATGAGAATTTCAAAGGGAACAATGGTTGGCAAGAGTTAGAATTTCAAATCAGCAAAAGTAGAGACCTGAATTGTCCATGGGGTTCCCAGCAGGCACTGCTTCAGGCTCCTTGATTTCAACAACTACACAATCTGACATCAAGAATGTTTTTGCCACCGAGGCTGCATGCTCAAGGCAACACCTGACCACCTGAAACATCAAAAATGCACAAGCTTCCAACTTAAAAATGTTTCACAAGTCACTAAACCACCATACATTTTATTATAACCCACTTACAAACTAACTAAACCAAATCAACCACACATTTAAGATGGCATAAATGATATGTCAAAGTGAATAGTCACTCTATTACCAACAGTTTTATGGTCTAACCATCTTTTCTATTTCTATTTCTATTTCTATTGTTATTAACAGAAGATAGAAACTTTCCTCTTCAATTGTGGTGCACAGGTGCACGAACACAATCTTATGAGGGAAAACCAGCAGGTCTCCAAGACCCTGACACGGGGTAATTTCACCAGTTCCAAGGCTAGTAGCCCAAAGCTAGGAACTATTTAATTGTTTCGATTACTCAAAATGTTTCAAGAGTTTTCTGAGCTGTAGAAAGTGTATTTTTATCTTTCTCAAGTAGTAATCCATATGCCAGAGAGACGCACCAGCACATATTTTCCAAATCAGACAGCAAAACTCTCTACTTACACCTCAACACCTGGTTGCACTCGTAATAAATTATACTGGTATTCTATTATAAATTCACTCAAAATTTCAACTAAAGCAAGAGTCCCAAAGAAAACATACGAAAACAGTCCAAAACCATCTTATGTTTTTCTTGTTAAGTTCAATATGGTCACTCACCTTAGTTGGATCAATTATTCCCGCAGCCATTAAATCTTCGTATTTTCCAGTTGCTGCATTATATCCATATTTAAAGTTGTCGCTGGAAAGCACCTGAAGAAAAACAAAACTTCTAAAGTCAGTACATTACAGTACAATGTAAAAGCGATTCATCACATACCACAATGACAAGAAGGATGATATACCTTCTCGCTAACCACACTTCCATTAACACCAGCATTCTTGGCAATCAATTTCAAAGGGTAACTCAAAGCCCTTTTGACAATATCTGCTCCAACCTGCAATTAATCCAAAAAGCTTGAGCTCAACGCATTCTGTTTGACAGCTCAAAGAAAATGATGCATTGATTTAAATTCAACAAGATCTACCCAATTCAAGACTTCAATTTCTTTATGAGACTTTCACAATTTTCCAAGTCCCAAGACTTGAAACTTCAGTAAATAGCTTACCTTTTCTTCATCATTGTCGAGGCTGTCCTTGATGGCATCCACCTTTGATGCAAGTCTTAGCAAGGTGCATCCACCACCAACAACAATACCTTCCTCAACCGCAGCCTGAAAATCATTCAAATTGTAAACTTTGATGCTGCTTCTGCTTTGGTTATAGCAGAAAACCCAACAAGAACTTACCTATGATATTGAACCTATTTGTACTGGTATATTTTTAATCGTGATAAATTACCTTTGTTGCATTGAGAGCATCTTCGACTCTCAGTTTCTTTTCTTTGAGCTCTGTCTCAGTTTGTGCACCAACCTTGTGTTCAAAGGAAATTGATTAGGCACAAGATTATTATTTACAATTACAAATCACCTTTACAACCAGTAATTGGTAATTTACCTGTATCACAGCAACACCACCTGACAATTTCGCAATCCTTTCATTTAATTTTTCCTTCTCATAGTCTTGCTCTGCAGCCTGCATGAGCATACCATTTTAATTAGCCTAAAAATGAACAAAATGAACCGTGCACTCACTAGTTGTGCATGCACGAGTGGGTCAGAGAGAGAGAGAGAGAGAGGATGAGAGATGTATACCTCAATTAGATTTCTAATCTGTGCAACTCTCTTGTTTACTGCTTCCTGTGTGCTTCCATCACCAACAATCGTAGTAGTGTCCTTGGTAAGCACCACCTTAGAAGCATGACCGAGAACCTCCTTGCCAACTTTGTCTAAGGTAAGCCCCACCTCATCTCTGATTACAGTTCCTACAAGCCAGAAGAAGAAATCCCTCAACAACGTACAACAACAATAGTGAAGAAGAGTGCACCAAAACACTTGAAAATTAATACAAAAGCAACCAGCAAAGAAGAGACCAGTGAAAGGTCAAGCCAAAAGAGAACATGATGTGAACAACTGACCTCCAGTGAGAATGGCAATGTCATCAAGGTATTGGCTCTTGCGCTCTCCAAAACCAGGGGCTTTAAGCGCAGCAATCTTCAGAGCTCCTCTAAGCTTGTTCACAACCAGAGTTGCAAGAGCTTCTTGTTCAATGTCTTCTGCAATTATCAAAACTGGGTATCCACCTTTAATAGCTTCCTCCAGAACGTTGATAAGATCTCTTGCATTTGTTATTTTCTTATCAACAAGAAGCAACTGCAATTAAAAAACAATGGCATCAATTAGCAAAGCTGAGATGTATTACTCCCATGATAATACTTGCAGGTTAAAAGAAATAACAGGTAAACTCTAACATAATGCACACCTGGCAATTTTCATATTCAACTGCCATTTTCTCACTATCTGTGACAAAGTAAGGTGAGATGTAACCACGGTCAAATTGCATTCCTTCAACAACATAGAGGCTATTCTCAGCACTTTTCCCTTCTTCTAGTGTCACCACACCCTTACGACCCACCTTACTCATGGCTTCAGCTATCATATTTCCAACTTCATAGTTGTTTCCAGCACTAACTGCTGCCACATCAGCCAGCTCACTGTCTTCAACCTGCAGTCCATTGCCGTTATACATTATTTAAAAAACTGATTGGACCAAGAAAGAAGAAAAATAAGATGGGATGGGACAACGATACAAACACTTAAAACCAGCAACAGAATTAGACAAACATTACCTCTTTTGACATCAACTTAAGCTCAGACACTAGAGCTTTTGCGGTCTTCTCAATACCTCGAGTAATTAAAACAGGGTTTGCACCAGCTGCCACCACCTGAAAATTTAAATCATTCATGAGGTGATGAAAAATAAAAGAACAAACTTTTGCAGTTTTCTCCATATTTCAACTATCATGTTCCTAAATGAGGAGAGAGAAACAGAAAGTAAAGTAAAAAAATCGTATTATGGTTTTCTGTTTATTGTGGTCTCTTTCAGGAGTTAAAGTCGAGAGTTTACAGATTTCCAACAATGCAGGGACATTAATCAAAATACAAACCTTGACACCCTCAGCAATAAGACCTTGTGCAAGAACTACAGACGTGGTGGTTCCATCACCAGCCAAATCATTGGTCTTGGCAGCTGCTTGTCTCACTAACTTAGCACCGATGTTCTCAACTGGGTCCTCCAACTCGACCTTAGAGGAGACAAACCAAAATCCATCAATATCTTACACTAGCTGTAATTAGGTGTACAAATGATAGGGAGAACAAAAATTACATACAAGAGAGAAAATTTAAAAAGATGAATAGCACAACATAAAAAAATATTCTCAGCATAATTTCATTAGACATATCTACTTCAGTTGATCCTTAGATTCAATAATAATTGAAATCTAACACCTAAATGTTCCAACAGTAAAAGAATAAGGCCTTCTGAAGTTCAATAGACAACCTTGGCACTATAAACAACAGATAGATGGTATACCTCTTTTGCCACGGTAACACCATCATTGACTATTTTTGGGGAGCCATATTTGCTTTCCAGAACAACATTCCTGCCCTTTGGACCAAGGGTAACCCCAACCAGATCTGCAAGCTTGTTCACACCAGTCTGAAACAAAACGAGAAAAAGATTTTAGGAAGTGGCGGGGAAACCAAAGTAAAAACTTCTCCCCAATAAATCAACACCCAACTGTGTCTTAGCTAGACTCACTTGCAGTTTCTTAATAGCTGAGCCGTCCTTGTTGAAATGCAATTCCTTTGCCATGGCACAAATCTTGGGAGAGCGATTTCTTCGTGACATCACATTCTGTCTCCTAACAAATGAACACGAAGAAATGGAAGCAGAAGATGACAACTTGTCCGAAGGAAGAGCAAATTTCTTATCCATAACATGGCAGTTAGGAGCAGCAAAGGAGCCAATTGAAGACATGGCTGTAAAAGTTGATGCCATCGACTCGAAAAGCTGAAAACAGTGACCACTATTTAGTAATCTCAAGCATATAAAACACAGATACTTAATCAAGAGAGCAAAGAGAGCACTGCGACAAATCATTCGAGAGATTCGGACATTTTGGAATGTTAGCAACAGGATGCAGGATGCATACTTAATTTCATTTTTTTACAACTTTGTAACATCAAATAGTTTGAACAAGTGATTTCAGCGGTCATTAGCTTGAGCTTACATAAATAATTGAGTTTTCCACATCAGAACAAATATACGCTAGGGCTCTAACAAATTTCACAGGTGAAAAATAGAAAGAATGACTACGATTCTCCTAGAATATCAAACACCAAAATTTCCAATACAAGTACTAATCGATGGCATAGTTGAATGTTTCCACTTAATTAACCATTAAAAATAGTCATACATATTCATGAAATTCTCATTTTTATTACGAAAATGAAGCATTTTCAACAAACACAAATGCTAGTCATAAAACACCAGAAGAGATCAAGAAACTAACCATCACATTCAATTATCTCAATTGAGTGGCAAAGCCACTCAATCCCCACAATAACTCCAGGAAATTCAATCTCATTTTAGCACACCGTTCAGAAATGAATGCCACCAGAAACTGAACCATGCCCGCATAATTCCTGGACATGATTACCTTTTTCCACTAAACTCTTAATCCAACAAAAACCCACACCTTTTTTCTCCTCAAAGAACAAGGGGAAGAAGATTTTGAACCAAAATGTTATTCATAATTCTCAATCTTTATTAAGAAAATGAAGCATTTTTTATAAACACAAATAGCAATGAGTCATAAAACACAAGAAGAGATTAAGAAACTAACCATCACGTTCAATTATCTCAACAAAAAAGCAACACCAACAGGAAAAAGAAGGGTTGGGTAATAGCATCTAAAGGGAATCTGAAGTGCTTATCGAGAAATGGTGATGGCGAGTGTTAAGGTTTAGCGGGGAGGATGGAGTTTTGGTAGGGCTGGAAATATGGGTTGGCGTGTCGGGTCGACCGACCCGCCAACCCATTAAGGGTCAACCCCAGCACGACCCATTTAGTTAAACAAGTTAGACCCCTCAACCCTTACACGACTCATTTAAATAAGCAAGTGACACGACATGACTTGTTTGACCCGTTTGATAAACATGTCATGTTGGGTTGACCCGACATGACCTAGCCCGCACAACCCATTTAATAAACAGGACATATTGGGTTAACCCAAACACGAACCGTTTGACCCGTTATTTGATCAACTCTAAAACAAATCACAATTAGAAACAAAATGAAGTAAAGTAATGTAATCACAATTAGGACACTTTGAGATAGCACGTCAACCTTAATGGAATACCGGTCAAAAAAGAAAACCAAAACTGCAATGCTTAAACAAGGTAAATGCCAATGATAAACTCAATAATCAGTGGAATCTGCTTAGTCTGCATCAAGGGCATGTAAGGAAATAGGAAAACAAAAATAATACTCCACTTTGTGTCTCAAAATCTTTCACTAATAACTACATTCAGATTGCTAATCCCAAAATTAAAAACAAAAAACATGTGATTTCAGCTCTCAGTCTGCTCCCTCAGCCTCCAGATAGTGCTCCTAACAGTAACAGCACTTGCAGTACTGCCAACTTCGAGCAGGAAACAACAATTAGAACCTTCAACTAAAAACGTATTGGCAAATGACTAACACGTGACCATGAATTAGAAGAGATTTTTCATATTTAATGCACAAATTAAGATCATTTAAAGTAATGCTTTTAAAAGATCTTCCATCTTATGCGTCATATCACGTTTCCATGGTCAATAGTATCAGGTTGTTTATCTTTTCTTAAAAGGAAAATCCTAACAGCTGGCAGATTGAGCAAGCAATGAAATGCGGTTGGAATGTAAGCTATGAACATCTCATACATTTCTTGCTCAAGAAAAGCATTAAATGGCTTTGATGAAACCCAACAAACGATAACTCTGTGGCTGATGTACTTGTGCTGGCCTCATTTGTATTCCAATCTACAGCATATACTGATGCTACTAAACACATCCATTTCAAATAAAACAATATGGGTTTTTTGCGAAAGTCTATCGCCTTTGCTTTGAGCTAGGGCAGAAAAACTGTGTCACCTTTTAACTATTCTTAACTAACATTTTATTTTGTCCCCAATACCAATTTGTAAATTAACACTAAGTCCCAAACTACGAAACCAAAACAGACAACAAAATGAGACATTTCCAGAGAGTTTTAAACTCATGAATCACATGATCACCAGTATTTTTTTCTACAATGGGCTCTTCAATTATTAGGCTCGTAAATCCAATCATTAGACCAAAATTGCAACAAACTAGAACAAAGTGAAACAACTATAAGTTCAAAGTTAATGCTGATTAATCACTCCAAAGAAACCTAGAAAGAAGTCCCTTGTGGAAAGAATAAAATTTTAGATAAAACAGACAACAAAACGACCTATGTATGTACGTGGATTTTGTTTCTGAAAAAGAAAGCAACCAACATTCCATCTATCATGTTACAGAATCTTGACCATAAGACATCAACCAACATAAGATACCCCTCACATTTTGATAGGCACATTTTAACCGACGAAAGAAAAGTACTACTTCACAGAATCGCCATTAACATGCTGCTCCCACACACACATCGAAATAAAGAACGGAAATGACGCAGCCGTGGCAAGTGAGAGAGAATCCCCAAAATATCTTTCTAAAATTATATAGCAACCAAAGCTCAAATGGTTCAGTAACTGGGGCAACAGATTGTAAATTGTTGTCACAGAGCCAAAGGTGGAGACTGATATACGATTATATCATCTATCATTTTCAAAATCCTATGAAGAAACAGACCACACAAATGACAAAATCGTACCTTTTCAGCTTTTCTTTTAGAGAGTGAACTTGTTCGCGGCGAACTTCTTCACGGCGAGAGAGAGAGAGAGAGAGAGAGAGAGGGAGAGCTTAGTAATGAAGAATAACAGACAGAGAGTGAGAGAGAGTGGGATAGAAGAGGAAGACGGCAGTAGTAGAATATCCCTTACTAGGGTTTTATTCTTTTATTGTAAAAAAATAAAAGTAATCTGATTTTTATTTTAGTGACTCACTCGGTTACTAACCGTTAATCGGATAATCACAGTTTTGGGTTGACAAAACTCCATAACCACCTAATAAGTAGTGGGCGGCAGTCGATAACCGTTAACCGTTTACCATAATACTATATCAAAACGATGTCATTTTGGTGTTTAACACCAAACAACATTGTTCTTATAGTCTACAAGCCTCATCACCACTGTTGTTAGAGCCACTCGCAAACCCAGTCTTAATGATGCCAATAATTTTTGAAACCCTAGCACCATATGTACGCCATCGTGGCTAGTCAAAGCTTTGTCTATTCACGTAAATTCGTTGTCATAGTTTCTTCGTTTTTTTGTCTCGATTTTGGTTCTGCATTGAATTAGGATTCTAAAGTAGGGTTTAGTTTGTGGTTGATAGGCAATTACACGATGTGGTTTTAGCTTTAATAACGGCTAATTAGCTATTATTTTAAAACCTCTAACCACCTAAAATAGTGTAGTTATGGTTATGAAAATCTATTAACCGTCTAAGGTGGAGCGATTAGCAATTATAAGCAATAAACTGCTAATCGTAACCACTTGTACACCTCATGTCCTAACGAGTCTCAAACTGATACACAATACACACCCTCCAAACCTAGGCTTTGCCCTCACCAAGACAAGCTTCTAACTTCTAAGTCTAATAATGTCATATGGGTTATGACAAACGAAATAAGGATTAAACAAAAACTTGTGTTGTACTTCAATAATGCTAGATAAATGCTAATAACTGTATCTTCATTTCACCTTTATCTCACTGAGTTAATGCCATACTGTCCATGAAGCTTTTTTTTCATTATTATTAATAAGGGTTAATCTAATGATTAATGAATATTGTCACGTTATCCTAGTGGGATTGAGATGGGATGAGGGTGTGCTTATAAGTGCAACCATGTCTAATGGCAGTGAGCAATGCTATATACTACACTTCATCTCACCTCCATTTTATTTGGTTGTTATGGCAGTACCCATTAGCATTTTTTATCAGTTGTTTAATATATATATATATATCTATATATATATAAGGTTGATGGATGCTTTCACACTAGTCCAATAAAATAAGAGAAGTGCTAGAAAGCCAAATAAATGAATTTAAAAAAAATTTCAAACTGATGTGGCAAGGGTTTTTAAATTTTTTTTAAAAAAATATAATTCTCTCTCTCTTGTCTGCCACTCACGGCCTGCCACGTCAATTTAGAAATTTTTTTAGGTTCATTTGTTTGGCTCCCTAGCACTTCCTATAAATATAAGGGCGTCCTATTTAACATTATTTGATGGGAATGTACACATCAATTTTAATAGTATTGATTCCCATAGTTGTTGACCAACATTCTTCAAAAAATTCAAATAATGTAACCCTACAAAGGATTAGATTTTTAATATTTGCTACGTGAATTGCTACTTGAATTGTAACTAGGAAAACCAATTTTAGGGATCTTTCATCTTCGTATGTTCTGCTCCGCTGAGCTATAATTTTGAAAATTACCAATAATTTTTTTTTTACTCCTTTTCTTTTGTCACAAATAATGGGATTATTTTATTTTATCTATGTCTTTACACAAATAAATGGGATATAATTCGAGTTGTTAGTTTATATATATATATAACCTTTATTATGTTTTTTCTGTTTTATGGGCCTCCCGTTATGGGCCAGACAGTTGAACCAATTGATTAATCAACCATTTTAAAAAGGTCTGGGTCCAAAACAACATCCCCTCTCTCTCTCTCTCTCTCTCTCTCTCAGAGACGCACACGCAATTTTCAGAAACTGCAGCTCCAGATCCCAATCACTCTAATGGAGAATAAGAAATCAGTTGGAGAAGGCATATCATCTGCAAACGCTGTGTTACTCGGAGCCCTAGCTCCCGGTGTCAACGTGCGTACTATATCTCAACCCCTCATCTCTCTCATGTATGTATATAATGTGTATCTTGTGCTGCTATAATAGTGATGCTTGTTTGATTGGGTCGCAGGGTCCCACATGGAACACACTAAAATCAACGTTTGTGATGTTGGGTCTTTGCCTTGCTTTGATGCTGGGCTTAGCGTTCTCTGCAAGTGACTCTTCCTTGATACTTCATGTTGCATTCCTTGTTCTAATCACGGTGACTCTGTTCCTGCTTCTTAGCTGGTACCTTAATTTCTCCTCTGAAAACCCACGTGCTTTTTGCTTGTTATGTACACTGTGGTCATACTGTACATGGGTTTTCGTTGGTGGCTTCTAATTATTGGTTTTTTGTTGTAGACCAATTGTGTGAATTTTAAGGTTTTTTTTTTTTGTTTTGTTTTTGATTGTGTCTGTGTGTGTTAATTGGTCATGTAATGTCTTAGTACAATAAAAAATTTATTTGAAGAAGTTATTGAGTGTTCTATCACATATTAAGTTATATGATTGTGTTACTAAAAGCAACTTATATTTTGCAAACTCGATGTTCTTTCATGTTGGATAACTTGTGCTGCTATAATGACTTTCAAAAGAAATCAGTTTACTGCTTGTTTATATCACCCTTATTACCAAATTGCTGGTTTGATAACCTGTACTGCTATAATGCTCTTTTTTGTATTGGATAACTTGTTGAAATACTCGTAGTTGGGAGAAATTGACATGATTTTTTCAATTTCTGAGGCGAGTGTTTTGCTAATGGGTAAGAAACTTGGTTCTTCAAGGACTCAAGTTGCTTTATAAGTCTTCTCAAAGCAGCTGATCTGAACATGTTTGCTTTTACATATGAGTTTGGGCCCTTTGTTTCTTTTTGTTTTAAATGGAGTATGTAGAAATTATTACAGCCTATAAAGATGATCTCCAACCGAGTTCCACAAATGAGAAGGAAGTCAGTAAATTAGAAGGTAAAGGAGCAAAAAGATAATACAAGATGTAGATAAAAGATAGACTTTGTATTTAAGTGTGAATGAAACTCTGTATAGTGACAAGTTTTTGTAACAGTTTAAATCATATATAGAAACATCAACTCTCGGTTGAGAGTGTGGAAGCCATCAATATCTTCTTGAATAATCTGTGTTTGTTTATGGTATGGTATGAGAGCATCCACTGACCAACGTCTCATTCCCATGGCCTCTCTTCTTCCACAACTCTCTCTCTACAACTACTGCTTCTTCCGCCTATTTCTTTGAAACTGACCCATGATAATTAGCTCTTATGGAAAGCTCAACTTCTTCCTTATCTTAATGGCCAAAATTTATTCGGGTATCTTGATGGCACCATTCCGCCACCTCCACAATCGGTTACTTCTTCCACAGATTCTACCCAAACAGTACTCAACCCAGAATTTCTTCTTTGGCGTCAACAGATCAAGTGATCCTCAGTGTGATTATCTCCTCCTTGTCAGAGACTATTCTCTCCCAAGTTGTAGGATTGTCTTCTTCTTGAGCTGTTTGGATTGCCCTTTGAGAAAATGTTTTCCTCGCACTCCTGTGCAAGAATTATGCAGATGCTTTATCAGCTTGCTACCTTTAACAAAGGTAGCTTATCTATCACTGATTATTTCCAGAAAATGACAACTGCCAAATTGGGTTTGTTGCTAGACTATTGCCATTGACAATTTCTGTTATTGCTGTATCCCATTAATCAGCGCACCCCCGCCCCCACCCCCCCCCCCCCCCCCCCCCCAACTTTCTTGTATTATCCATACCTATATCTGTGTGGTAGGTGCTATTGATATACTTTGAACATACCTTGGTCTGATGAAATGGTTTCTGGTCATCATTAGTTATTGATATACTTTGAACATTAGCTATAGTAATATTCATCAAAATAAAATAAAATAAAAATAACTATAGTAACTGGTGGTATATCTGAGGGAATACTTTGGGCTAATGCTTTTCCTTTGTTCTTTTTATTGGATAAGTGGGCATTTGCCTTTTGGAAATACCAAAACATCCTTCGTTGATTTCTAAATTTGAATCGACTGAAATTTGTTTCTTTTATTGTATTTTTTGACATTATTTTTTCTAGGAAGTTAAATGATGGCATCTTGATTTTTCTACTCTCTTTGGTCAGACTGTAGAGATTGTTGGATAAAAGCTGCATTTGTTAGCGGGTTGTTGTTTACCAAATAAAGAGTAAATATAACTAAGATCTGCTCTTTAAAACGTTGAAGTTCTACATGTCCTCAACTCCTGTTGTTATCTTTGGGAAATATTGTAGGTAAGGAGGGATCATGCTAGTTTTGTACCATGAATAAAACATGCTGGATGTTAAGCTTGGCATAGCTAGAATTTCAATCCACAATTTGCTCCTGCTCCTACAAATGAAACTGGCATCTGACATGGCTTTGGCCATTGTATCTTCTACCTCAATTTGTTATGCTGTTAAAGCATGGTGCTCTGCTTGCTCATATATCTCATGGGCTTTTGGTTGATCTGTTGTTTATTGTCTTCATTGTGGGACTAGGGCTCTATTTGTTTCAACATAAAATATTTCGAAAAATATTTTCTGTATTTTCCTATGTTGGTGCTACTGAAAAATACTAATTAGTAGAATATGTTCTCTTGGTCAATTGAAATTGCACCCAAACCCAAAGTGGCGTTCTGTCATCATTTTATTCTTCTCTCTTTCTCAGAGCTCTCCCTCCTCATTCGTCTGCACAGCTGCCATCACCTCCTTCTCCCCCTTCCCCTCCTTACTCCTTCGTACTGTCACCACCATCCCCCCCACCCAATCCGTTCCTCACTCTTCTGCACTGCCACCACCACCTTCCTCTTTCCTCCCCTTGTTAACTCCTCTGAACCACTAACACCATCTTTCCTCTCCTCCCTTGTCACCCCTTATTGAGATTAATGAGACATATATATAAATTGTGATAGGGTATTTGAAGGACATAATGCATAATACACTAAAAATCCCAGAGGGGTGCTAAGACTTACAAATGAAAACATGTACTTTACCTCCTGATGCATTCATAGCGGAATACTTTACTACCTATGCTGCGTTATATACATGATTTAGACAGCCAGTGAATGTTCAGTTTGTTAGGCTATATGTTTCTGAAGTGCCAATGTGTCCGTTTTAGACTTTTATACGTCTACGGTTCTTACCAGTTCTTGAAAAAAAGAAAAAGAAAAAAAGTACTGAAAGGCGTGTAGTTCATCTCTTGTCAACCTTTGTCAAGCCAAATTGAGGCATGATTAGATTTGTCATTAAAATATCAGCATGACCTGTTGGAAATTATTTGGACGCTTCTTTTATGAGTTGTTGTTGGATTTTGTGCAGGTTTCTTGCACAGACCGGTTTGGTTTCAGTTGAACATCAAATGCGGGAGATGGACTTGGTTCCAAATGATTGTCCAGAGAAAAGCGGAAAGAGCAAATAAATTGTTTCTCTTATAGCATTACAAGCAAAGATATCATCAAGTTTGGGAAGAAAAAACTTTAAGAGGACACTTAATAACAATTCTAATGGAAAGACAGGTACGTTTATGATGCTTTCCTTCAGCAAGGAATGAGAAGATAAGGATGACAGAACAATAAGCAAATGACAGCACTTCATCCATCGTTTTGCAAGAGAATTGACGGGAGTGGTTACATCTGTCAATCACTCTTTGCTTCCTTCTCCTTATGTTTGCTCTTTTTGGGCTTGATGAAGCAGAAACACGAGCAGCAGGGCAAGTGAATCAAGAACTTCATCTCTTTAATGTTACGATGAATTGCTGATTCAAAATATTTGGAGAACATTAGGTATATAAACTTGCAGCCTTGTTTTTATTATTCCTTTGGCTTTATTCTTCTCCACCTTTGGATGTTATTCCTGCTTCTTACAGATAAGAAATGCCCTTGGCTTCTTGAGTGGGTTATTTGCAACTTGTGTGTGTATATTCCTTAAGAGAGGAGGTTTCTTTTGTATGTCTTTCCTAATGGAAAAGATTTCTGGGTATTGGGTAAGCTCTGAAAAAGCAGAGCTTATATTATATTTTAAAGAGGCATGGTTGAGGCGACAACCCTTTAATTGTGTTAAATTATCATTTATCTCAAAATTTAATCAGATAATTAATATTCTAATTGTTATCTATTCTCCTTTGGTGCCCGTTGAACGAAATTTCCTATTTCTGAACCTATGATCATAACATTGGATAGAGGTTTGCAGTCATTTTGCTGTTTGGATTGCGGTAAATTTGGACAAATAAGTTTCAAATAGACTATTTCATGTTGGATGTTTAACAATCCGGACAATAAAATTGTTAGAAATCTTGATCCGAGCCTGCAAAACAATGGAAAGTTGAGTTGAAGAAAGTACAACGTAACCCTTTTCCTCTTGGAATTGCATAGGTGCATGTGCTGGCACGAGCAACATAACCCTTTCTTGAAACTACGAAGAATCTAACATGCACACACGGGTTTCTTAAAAACTTTATGTATTAATTGTTCTAATTAATAAAAAGTGGATATCTTTCATTTATCTACCTATTTGGCAGATTTAAAAATAAAAAAATAAAAAAATAAAAAAAATAAAATTATAAAAATTATAAAAATTAAACGACACTCTTTTAAGAAAACTAAGATTCGAATAGTAAATATATCAAAATTTAATTATGATTGTGTTTAAATCAATATAAGTAATCTTAAACTTTATACTAAAAACAACTCGCATATTGTGGAGACAAAGCAAAATTGGTTACGGTATGGGCGTATTGTGGAAGATGTCAAGATTGTTATGAGATTCCTTCGACAATGGAAGATATGTCATGTTAAGAGAAGCAAATGAAGCGGCTCATGGTTTGGCAAAGGAAACATCAAGGACTGTCAGGGATAATATTTGGATTGAGGAAATTCTAACTTGTATATTCAATATTGTTCATTTGGAGCTCAGTGCTCTTATTTTATAGAGCTGAGGCTCTTGTATTTTTTTTTCATCCATGGCTGAAGAGTATTCAATTTTTTTTTTTTTAAGAAAAAAAAAATCAACTTTCGTATAAATTTGAAAATAACAAATCTATGCATAATTTTAATTGGGATTTGGCTCAATTATTGGGAGCTCACTCAAACTTGTACCTATAGCCTAAGAAATATTAATGCACTCAAAAAAATAATAATAATAATAATAATAATGCTGTGAATCTTGTGATGCATTCGTCTCTCTCTTTTTTTTTTTAATTTTATTTTTGCTCAATTTTATTGGCTTGTGATTGTTATTTTTTTTAATTTTTTTTGTTTTTTTTGACATGTCAGCATAAGAGGGGGAAGGGGATTCGAACTAGTGACCTCCGCTTCATTAGGTGTGGTTCCAGCCGATTGAGTTTCCTCTTAGGAACCAATTTTTATTAACTCCACTCAATTGCACTAATTTTATTTTTTTTTTTTTGACAAAGTTTTCCTCCAAACTGAGTTGGAGGAATTTCCTTCAACTTAATTTATAAAAGTGATATGTGTCCCTTAAACATGTGAGATGCACATGTTTTTTTAATAGCAGGGACGAAGTTGGAATAACTTTTATTAAAAACTCATGTGCATCTCATATATTATTAAAAAAAAAATAACACATGTTACTTTTATAGAGTAGGTTGCAAGAAATTCCTCCAAAAACTGTCCTTTTTTTTTCTTCGTACTAGAGCATTAATAAGAGAAATTGGTCAAATATGAAATATGAAAAACTTTTTGATCCTAACATTTCTTCATTAATAATCATTATTATTATTATTATTTTGAAATGTCCACATAAGGGAAGGTGGATGGGAGATTCGAACTAGTGACCTCCACTTCATGAAGCGTGGTCGACTGCCGATTGAGCTATCCCTTGAGAACAATAATCATTATTGTTATTTTTTTTTAACATGCCCACACAAGAGAATGAGAAATTCGAACTAGTGACTTCCGCTTCATGAGACGTAGTCCACTGTTGATTGAGCTACCTTGGGAACAATAATCATTATTTTTGAGAGAGCTACCCAGGCATCAAATCTTACATTAATATCCACACCAACCATTTTTATTGTTTATGTTTTTGCTGGGAAAAACACGGGTTCTTATTTTTTAATTCATTTTTCTAAATATCTGATCTAATATACTCCGCGTCAAATTGGAACACAAATTCTTTACAAATTGATTTGTAAAATCTCTTACAAATTAGCTTTTAAAAACAAAATGTATCCTTTAAGCTATCAAAAAAAGATGTGTTCCTTCTATAAAAATGGCATGTTCCTTAAGCACATATTTATAAAAATGACTCGTAAAAAAGAGTCACCACTCACAAAATCAAATATGACCTTCTCTCTCTCAAAACTCTTTCCATTCGGTTTATTTTAAAATACCCTACTGATTTAAACATTAGAAGTTTCTTGGTTTCCTAGCAATCAACAATTTTCCGATGACTTATACTTTCTTTTGTAGGTGATCCAGCGATCAGTCCGATCATTCAAAAATTTACTTCAATAGGGATTGAGTGAAATAAGGTTACCCTTGTGGTATCCTACATCGCCTGGGTATGAAGATTGAAATGTGCTTAAATGTATTCTTATACCCTTCATGACAACAACGCATTTTAAAGTTGTGATGGTCATTATCCCATTAGAACTCCGCAGTTAAGCGAGCTTATGTGATAGTAGTACTAAGATGGGTGACCTCCTTGGAAGTCTTATTCAGGAGAGTCAAAAGCGGACAATATTGTGTGTCAATGGGTGAGGTGTTACAAATGGTGTATTAGAGTCATTGCCTAGCCTGAGATGGGGGGGGGGAGTGTACACAAGCTCATGAAGGTCGCTAGCGAGCACTACTGGGACGTCAAGATGTGGTCATGATCCCATCAGAACTCTGCAGTTAAGTGAGCTTATACAAGAGTAGTACCAGAATGAGTGACCTCCTGGAAAGTCTGATTCGGGGGAGTCAAAAGCGAACAATATTGTGTGTTAATGGGGTGGAATGTTACAACCTTGCAATAAGATAGTTGGGCATGATTTTATATATTTGGACAAGTGTTTGACTAGTTTGCTGCCTATTAGTCTGAGGTAGGCTATCCTATTGGGAACTGGGTTATCTCCAGTACATTTGAATTGGATAATATCCAGTTAGTTATATTTGAATGATATTTTTATTCTTTCACTTCTTTTAAGAGATAAAAATACTCTTCAAATATAACTAATTAGATATTCTCCAATTTAAATGAACTAGAGAATATCCTAATTTTTCCTATTGCACCCACCATCGCATCTATGCTTTTTAGGGAAAACCTCCTATGTGGTCGGGCTGCAAAAGTTGTCTTTTGCAGCAACCAATAGAATGGGTACACATCAGATTGCACATAATAGAATAGAATAAAAACATTGGATTTTTTTTTCTTTCTCTCCCACTTTCTCTTCTTCTCTCTTCTTCTTCTCTGGTTCATTCATCTTCACCGAAAATATTTTTTCCTCTTTCTCTCCTACCATTCACCCACCACATCCATGGAGTATCAAAATCTGTTAGATGTTTAAGTGATTGGGTTCAATGAATTTGTGGTGATTGGGTTCAATGAATTTATTAGACCTTCCATGGGAAGGTTTTATCAAACCAAAAATGGAGAGCAACCCAAAGGTGAAAATGGAGAGAGAGTCGTTTGAAAAGGAGAAGCAAAATGCTGATTGTGTTGAGGATGGCGCCAACCATGGGTACGGCAAAGTGAAGGTCATAAATGGCACGTTGGGTGATGGGTTTTCCAGTTGGGTTCTAGTGGGTGATGGGTTTTCCAGTTGGGTTCTAGTGTGGGTGGGTTTGGTCAGTTGGGTGGTGGGTTCGGTCAGTTGGGTGATGGGTTTTCCGGTTGGGTTCCGGCCGTCGGTGAGGGGAGAGGGAAGAGGAAAGAGAGAAAAAGAGAAAGTGGAAGAGGAAACAGAGAGGAAAAAAGATGAAGAAGACTAAAGAAGAAAGGCAGAGGGATGAAGAAGAAATCCCGTGTTTTCGATCCTATTTCATAAGCTGTGCTTTCCTTACGTGTCAAATTTGTATTGGGAGCTGCAAAAGGCTGGGTTTACAGATCGACCGCATAGTAAGGGCACTCTGCTTTTAATTCACATGTTGAGAGCATTATAGACTTTATAGGACAAAACAAGTAACCACAGCTATCAATACTTCAAATCAAATTGAGTCAGGATACACTTTCACATATATGGACATCATTTATTCTACCATGCATGCCCATGTTTATCTGTCATTACTATTCCTTATTAAATAAGTTGGTCATCTTTATTAAAACTCATTACTTTTCCTAATTAATAACTTGAGTTGGCAAACCAGTTTTGGACAAGGATTCTCTTCAGTCCATTCCTAATTAATAACTTGAGTTTGCAGACCAGTTTTGGACAAGGATCCTCTCCAGTCCAAAATGGACTGGAGAGGATCCAGTTGATGTTAGGATCTCTCTTTAGAGATCTTAAGGCCATCAACCCGCCATGTGGCGCATTAAAAAAAAAAACTATTTTATTATTTTACTTTTAAAAATAAATAATAAAAAATTAAAAACAAATATAACAAAAAAGAAGGGTGGCTGGCCACCCCTTGTTGGCCACAAGGGGTGGCCAGCCACCACATTTTGGGGTATTGGGGTGGTGTCGCCACCCCCATGGGCCGGTTGGGGGTGGCCGAAGCCACCCCCATGGCCCTTGGGGGTGGTTCGGCCACCCTCAGGCCAAATCAAAAAAATAAAGCCACCCCCAACCGGCCCATGGGGTGGCTGAAGCCACTCCTAAAGGCCAAGCGGTGGCCGGTGGGGTGGATCGGCCACCCCCAAGGGCCTTTGGGGGTGGCGTTGGCCACCCCCAAAGGCCAAGCGGTGGCCCTTGGGGTGGATCGGCCACCCCCAAGGGCCTTTGTTAGCCACCCCCATGGGCCGGTTGGGGGTGGCCGAAGCCACCCCCATGCCCCAAAATGTGATGGCTGGCCACCCTTTGTGGCCAACATGGGGTGGCCAGCCACCCTTCTTTTTATTTTTTATTTATTATTATTTTGTTTTTTTTAATTTATTTTTAAAAGTAAAATAATAAAATATATATATTTTTTTAATGCGCTACGTGGCGGGTTGATGGCCTTAGGATCTCTAAGAAGAAATCCTAGCCATCAACTGGATCCTCTCCAGTCCATTTTAGACTAGAGAGGAACGTTGTCCACCAGTTTTATGGGAACATGATCATTTCCAATTCATTTTGAACTGGAGAATATTCAGTTAATGGTCAGGATCTCTTTAAAGAGATCTTGAGGCCATAAATAGGACATATGTCCCATTAATAAAAATAATAATAAAATATTATATATATTTTTTAAAAAAAAAAATTAAAAAAAAGGGGTGGCTAGCCACCCCATTGGGGGTGGTTGGACCACCCCAATTGGGGCTGAGGGTGGCAAGGGCCAGATCTAAAAAAAAAAAAAAAAATCGTTTGACCCCCAAGGACCAAATGATTTTTTTATTTTTTTTATTTTTTTTATTTTTTTTATTTTTTTTAGTTTGAGTTTAGGGCCGGCGACCCCCAAGGGCAATGGGGTGGTCCGCTCATCCCTGGCTGGCCATTAGGGTGGCTCTCAAGCCACCTGAGCTAAAATGGGGTGGTCTGGCCACCTCCTATGGCCAAGATGGGGTGGCCAGCCACCCCTTATTTTTTTAATCTAAAATATTGTTTTTTTATTATTTGTTTTTGGGAGTGGGACATGTGTCCTATTTGTAGCTATTAGATTTCTAAGAAGAAATCTCAGTCATAAACTGGATATTCTTCAGTCCATAATGAACTGGAAAGGATCCTATTCCAGTTTTATGTACACTACCTAATGAATAATGCTATAAGTCTTCTTAGATTGTTCCTAGAGTCATCTCAAATGTGATGTGGCTTTTAAAATCACTGTTGAATTTAATATGTGATTTATTGACTTTTGATCTATTGGTGATTTTAAAAGCTACATCACATTTGAGATGACTCTAAGAAGACTTATAGCATTACTCATATCTAGTTTGAGTTGTCTCTGACATTGAGGGATAACTTAAATGTTCAAGATTTACTTTTTTAAAAACAAAAAAAAAATTAAAGTTGAATTTGAAACATGGTTTATTAACTTTTGATCTATTGTTGATTTTAAAAGCCACATCATATTTGTGATGACTCTATGAGGACTCTAGGAAGACTTATAGCATTACTCCTATCTAATTCAAGTTGTCTCTGACATTGAGGGATAACTTAAATGTTCGAAATTTACTTTTTATTTTTATTTTATTTTATTTTTTAAAATCGCCGTTAAAATTGAGATGTGATTTATTAACTTTTGATTTATTGGTGATTTTAAAAGCTACATCACATTTGAGATGACTTTAAGAAGACTCTAAAAAGGCTTGTAGCATTATTCTTGAAATAGATTACAATAGGGGTGAAAAGACGGGTGGTTAATAACTACCTGCTAACTGCTAACCGCTTTTGAAAGCGATTATCAAAAACTGCTAATCGTTAACCCGCTATATATATATATATATATATATATATATATATATATATATATATAGTAGGGGTCGAGAGGGGGCACATACCCCCCTCAACCCCCTCAACCTCTTTTACCAGTGAAATTTTTTTGTTTGCCTTGAACTTGCCCACTCTCAAAACTCTTAACTGCTAATCGTTAACCCGCTATATATATATATATATATATATATATATATAGTAGGGGTTGAGAGGGGGCACATACCCCCCTCAACCCCCTCAACCTCTTTTACCAGTGAAATTTTTTTGTTTGCCTTGAACTTGCCCACTCTCAAAACTCTTAACCACTAATTCAGGGGCACCCTTAGTAGAACTCCTTCTAGGACCCTCTTGTAGCTATTGACGTTAAACTTGTTCAAATTTGTTGCTACTATTTCAATCTTCACTCTTTAGAGCCCTTAGTAAGTTAAAACTTAGATGAACATTTGAACAAAGAAGAAAGATCAGCCTTCAAGTCTTTCAAGAACAAGCTTAGAAAAGAAGAAAATTGATCTAGAACAAATAAAGAAAAACTTACTTCAAGCTCAGAAAAGAAGGAATGGCCCAAAAAAAAAATAATAAAAAGAACGAAGAAGGAAGACTATGTTTGGGATGTTTAAAGTCATCAAGATATTTTTTAAGTGATGAGACATTGTTCACAATTCACTAGACATCACAATTAATTGGAAAAAGTACACTTTATCATCTCAAAGTTTGGAACGATTTTTAATTCGACCTTCAATGTTTCAATTTTTGCAATACATTCCCTAAACTTTCAAATTTTTCAATTTGACCAATTTTATCACAAAATTCTTATATTGCTCATAATTTTTATTTTTTTATAAAAAATTAAAAAAAATTCAAGATGGCTCTTTGGTCATCTGGTCATTTTTGTACCCATAATTTTTTTTTAAATTTTTTATAAAAAGAAAAAAAAAAAATTAGGGGCAATATGAGAATTTTGAGATAAAATTGGTCGAATTGCAAAAATTTAAAAGTCTGGGAGGTGCTCCATCAAAGTAAATTAAGCAAAATTGATTTTGTAGACATTATCTAGAAACA
The DNA here is from genome assembly GCF_965113065.1 of Corylus avellana. Classification (NCBI taxonomy): domain Eukaryota; kingdom Viridiplantae; phylum Streptophyta; class Magnoliopsida; order Fagales; family Betulaceae; genus Corylus; species Corylus avellana. Next base: position 41,568,263 of record NC_142490.1, on the reverse strand, counting down.
ACTCTTTTTAAAAAAAATTCATTTTGGCATGCATATCGCAGTAAAAATGGATGATTATTGTGCATCTAGAAACTCTAACTCATAAGATGATACGAAGAGATTTAATTTATTGATTCAGATGGAAAGTGGTAATTCATTAATGTACAATAAGTTCTAAGTGTAAGACATTCCATCCGTAAATAAATTTTGAAATTTCTTATACTACACCTAATTAGATTGGACTCAATCACTTACTTGAAATATATAATTAAAATTGATAATTTTTTTTTTTAGTTATATTTTGCCTCTATGAACAAAAGTTTTGGCTTCACCACTATATATATATATATATATATATATATATGAAATGATATCGTTTTTGTATTTAAAATTTAAAATATAAAAAAATATATAAAAATTTAGAAACAATGTCGTATGTAATATGATATTATTATATTATCATAGAAATAAAATCGTTTTGTTTTGCTTTTTAAATTTGTTTTTCTTTTAAAAAGCGGTTTATTAGAGTTCTTAACAATTAAGTTAACCGCTTAGTGAATTAGCGGAGGTGGTTTTACTAACCACCTAAGCAATTTAATCGCCTTTTCCTCTCTAAATTTCCAACTGATTTACCATTTGAACACAAAGAACAAGAAAACCCCTTATGAGTGACACGTATCTGTGGCCCCTACAAAGTCCGTACACCCTCTCTCTCTCTCACACACGCACAAGCAAACCAACTCTGTTTGTTTGGCCCTTTTCTTTTGCATGGCACTGTCACTTGCTGCTTAGCTCGCTCAGGTCTCTCTCTCTAAGAAACTTCAAATGGGTCACGCTAGAATTGCGCATACTGCGCAATCTTCATCGAAGTCCAACCCACTTGGTTTCATGCTCTCATTTCTTTCTTTTTAGTGTAGGATTGCGAAGGTGGTGGTGCTGGGAAGAAATTATGGCGTCAGGTGATCCCTGGAAAGGCTGGAATCCTGCGATCAGTGCGATGATGTGAGTTTCTATGCTTTAATGGTGTTTTTCTCATTGGTGTATATATGGGTTGCTTTTTGTTTTTGGGGTGCTTAATTTGTGTTTATTCGTTTTGATGGGGGTTATAGGTTTGATGTGTATTTGCATGATTATTTGGTGAAAAAGAAGATGCATAAGACTGCTGAAATTTTCAAGAATGAGGCCCGTCTTGATGTTACTGACAGAGTTGGTAATGTTCTCTTCCGTACAGGCTCTTATTTTATGCCTCTGTTATTCATATTTTAATACGCTTCTAAGTTCCAATGGATGACCGCACTTAATTAATTCGTACTGAGATTCCCTCCTGATGTTGATTGTGTAAATTACTGTTACTATTAATATTTTCTTTCTAATATCTTGAGAATTTATTGCTTAATTTTGTTGGTAATATCTTTGACTACGAGTTTTTGTTTTGTTTGTCGCTTTCCTTGAGAGTGGAAAAGTTGAGGGAATTTGTTCAATGGCTGTCCGTTGAGTTATTAAATTGTGCTTTCAATATGGGTCATGTTAATTTGTTGTTCCCTTTTTGATCACACGAGGCTTCTTGTTCACTTCATTGTACAATGCCCATTATGATATTTTTGGGTGGCTTTGATGTTTACATTGTCACCTTAAGTTGATTGTTTATTGATTAGAAACGTGCGGTTCTTGTTTCCAGCGATTGATACTCCTGAAGGATTCTTACTCGAATGGTGGTCACTATTTTCTGATGTATATTCTTACTCGAATGCATTGGGTTCTGTTAAGGTGACAATCTATTGAATTTGAGGTATCTCTGGGCTTAGTTTTTGTTGTAAGATGGTGCATTCTAGGAATTCCTTGTTTAATTTTCAGGATACCCAAATGACAGAGAATGAGCAACAAAAAATCAATTCAAGAATGCCACAGTCAGCGATGAATCAGCACAGCCGTGGACAGTCAACTGTGATTACTGACTTTGATAAGACATTGGGGCAATCAGCTGCTTATCTCTTGACTGCAAAAAGGTATGACGAAGAGCGTCTTAAGCATCCTACTAGAACCTTTTATCCCAATTTACGTTCAATTGATGCTAATAAACCGAGACTCCCAAATTCAGCCCCAATCAGTTCAAGGTACTTCTGAGGTATGTTTGTAAGGTGGCTTATTTATACTGTGTCTTTGGTTCCGGAACACCCCACCCCACCCCACATGCCCATGCAGTAGAGTAGAGCTTTTCATTTTACATGAAATGAAATGTCTATCATAGATTTCTCTGTTCAATGAAAGGAGAGTAACAGTCCTTAGATGTATGGGTCTCGACTGTAGGTAAAGTTTGAAATGGGTACTTTGAGAAATTGTTGCCCTTACATAAAAAGAAATGATTGCCTACATGATAATTGTTACTGTTAATTGGCTTCCTTTACATAATGGAGGTTTTTTTAATCCTTTCTTTTTGACATTTCTTATTCATGTGTCAGCCATCCTGAGCAACAAACTCGTGAGCAGCAGGCTCAACAGCTGGTTGTGAGAGTATAGTCAAACCTATTCAAACATTCTCATGAAAATTCCTAACTGCTAGAATCTTTTTGAAGATTATTGTTACTGGTGGTGCAGGAAAGTAGAAATGACATTGGAATAGAGAGAACTGTACCAATGAATTCCATGCTGTATGGGCCACATGATGCAGGTTTCGTTATATCATACTTCCTAGATTTGCATTTCTTCTTTGGAAAATCTTGGGGCTCAGCTTAGCCAATTCACCTCATTTTTAGTTCAACACAAACCTTAGTGCTATGGAATTGAATGAATAAGATGATGTGTGCTGTTTGCTTCTTGTGCTTTATTATACTAAGAAGTAACTATTCATATGATATCTTATATTGCTTCTGTTGTTAGCCTACTATGCTCTTTAAAGGCCTTTAGATTTCAACATGAAACTAATTGCCTCAACTTATCTGATCCATTATGCACATCACTTTGTATTATTTTTCCTAATTTATTTTGGGAATGGTCAGAGATGAGTAATTTCCAGAAACCCATCGTACAAAGTGATGTGCATAATGAATTAACGAGGAGTGCCTTTTGTTGACCTTAATGCTTTGTATTCCATGGCAGGACATGGTGCCATGTAGTTTTGGTTGCATCAAGTCTTAGTTCCTTTAATTATCTTGGGGTAATTAAGCGATCCAATGATTTAGGGCCAAATGTTTTAATAAGTCACTAAATTTGGAACTTTAGCTCTTTTAAATTGGGCATAATTGCACATAAGTGGTTGGAAAAAACATATAATTAGGTAGCAATATTTTTCTCTGATTTATTTCATTTAAAGGAATGGTTATTATCTACTTGATGTTTTAACTAAATTTCAATCTTTGCAGGGATGCTTGAGGGAATCAATTCAGCATCACTGGATGGATGGCCTTTAACTGTAAGTTTTATCACATACTTGGCTCTAGAACTCGAACCCTCTAAGCGACACTTCTATGTTCTTGTTGTTGTCAATAATTGCTGTTGAGCATTAATTAAATTTCCTAGTTCAATCTACTTCATATTTCTGTTGGAACTTGACCAAATTCCCCGTGATTTGGGAAACTAGGTACTAAACTCACTTTTTCAGGAACCAAACTGTCAGCAACATTTTCAGACGTTGACACCAGAACTTCAGCAAGCACTTATGGCTCAAGTACTGTCACGTATGCATGAAAATCAGACATCCACTTTTCCTGGAAGCCCTGCCAATTTTGATAGTCCAAATCTGATGCTTCCCCAAATGGAATTATCTGCAAAGGATCGACAGGTTAGCGGAAACAATGACTTTCAAGTTCCAGATGATTGGTTTCCCTATTTATCAAAGAAGCTGGAGTTGTGATATGAATTACTGTGTACATGCAATTTTATGTGAATCAGCAGGTAAAAATGTGACAGCTACACAACCAATCTACTATTTATATCCCATGTTAACATTTGACCTGCTCTGCATTTTTTAATGTAATTATGTCAGGTTCTTCACCTTTGTGATGGATACCGCTTTGTTCATATGATAAGAAAATAATCCAAAAGCAATGGTAACAATTCCTAAGAAACTATATTACATGCCAACTCCTGAACATGAAACAACCATCCTGATTATTACATAGATAATATAATCATATAAGTGATGCTATATGCAAGACTACTATCCCCCTTTTATCGTCCCAAATGTAACATGGCTTTTAAAATCACTAATGGATCAAAATTCAATTGTGATTTAAAAGCCATGTCACATTTAGGGGGATAAAAGGGGGATAGGAGTCTTGCATATAGCATTACTCTAATCATATATCATCCTTCTATTATCCTCTATTGATTGTTGACTGTGTATACCTACAAAGAAATTCTCCTGTACAGTTATGTGAATTGCCTTCGATAAGAAATATCTACAATCATATACACCTCCGTCAAACTTGTAATGGACCATGGATCTTGAGTTTACTTGTGGAAAAGCATTTAGATTTGTGGAGAAGTCAATGAGCTGGACTGAAGAAGATGAGGTATCAAGAAAATTCTAGAGCTTAGATTTATAATTGCTTTTGGTGAACTTTTTATCTTGTTACTGATCCTAATACCAGCCAGTCTACGTATGAAAGATTATTGGAGAAGAGGAAACCAAAAGTAGTTTTAATACTTCCTAACCAAAAGCAGAAACCAATTACAGCAGAAAGTTGACCTTGAGTTTTTGTGACGATGCCTTTTCAGATGAATTTAGATGGTAATAAGTGTGGACGCCTATTGATCTATGATAGGAGGAGTTCCATATCCCGGTAATGGTTTTCCCAGAGATCATTGCTGCTTTTGATGCTTTGGCGTTCTTGTGTTTTCACTTCCCTCTTCTTTTGATAAATGTTATAGATTTAAACTGATGAAAGTATTAATTCCATAAATGAATCAAATGCACGTCTTAATTTTCAAACTTCCTTCCATAAATTTTTATTGGACATTACATCTAAAATTTTCATAATCCATTTCCTCATAAGTTGATTATGACTCAGATGATGGTCCAAATGAAACAAACTGCCGAGCACCAGTGGCAACATGATCCACTAGAGCAGCAGGTATTCCTAGAGGATAGTTGTAACCCAACTTAAGCCATTTTCTTTGATAGGAAAGTTGATGATTAATGCTTTCTTCTGTTGGTGAAAGGTTATCGTTTCTTACATAAATCAAATATCTACATATTTATGTCTCTGTATGTTACTTTTTCTGTAATCTATTTTTCTAATATTACCTGTTTTGGATCAGAATAGCAGAAAGAGTAAGACAAGGTCATATTCAAGAGCTGCAGACAATATGGTGGTAGGTCATACCCCTTGAAAGGGTTTTTCTTTCATCACTTGGCAATCATATTTATAAGAAAAAGAAAAAGAAATATTAGTAATTCTATCATCATATTTGTTGAATGCATCTATTTGTTGTATGCTTGCTATCTTGGGCTTTTATGTCTTCTAATTTTTGCTCTCTTCATGGATTACCCATGATAGGATCATATAAATGCTGACGATACACCTGTCGATGTTGAATCTTTCTTGTCCCATAATGATGAAAATGCTGGTGGTACAAGTCCTCCTTTCAGCAGTTTAAAACACCATTCCATAGCTTGCACTAAAGACGAACATGAAGGTAATTTTCTACACTTTCAGTATAAAGGTACTATGTAGTTTTTTGACAAGATTATGGAATTTATGCCTAGAATCTAGTAGATGGTACATATCAGAAATCTACTTGGATACTTTTAGTTAAATGTACGTAATACAAAACAGTGAAAGGGGAATGATGCACTACATTGCAATAATATTATCCAAATATTTATTGATATTTGTATTAACTTAAGCTTTGTGACCATCTAGTATGCTTCAAGTTTGAAGAGGTTGTTACCCTCCACTCAAGCAAAAACAAGGTGTTGTGCTGCCATTTTTCATCAGATGGGAAGTTATTAGCTAGTGCAGGGCATGAAAATAAGGTGGTTTGATGCGATCCATCATTGAAATTTCGTTTGCGTTTTTCTTTTGCATAGTTTCTGAGGTATTGCATTTCCACTGCTAGGTTTCCATTTGGAACCTGGAAACTTTTAGTTCCATTAATACATCAGAAGAGCATTCTCTTCTAGTTTCAGATGTTCGGTTTAGACCATGTTCAACTATTTTTGCGACATCTTCCTTTGACAGAACTGTGAAAATATGGGATGCAGCAACGGTAAGCTTTTTCCTTGCCACTTCTGACCTTGATTGTCTGACTGTCTTATTTAGGACATCAGTTGTTCTATTTTGTTACTGTGTAGTGTTCCCTTTTCTTGTCAGTTATCCCTTTAGAAGCAATACGAAGGACGTCTGACATTAAGGTCCAATTTTTAGGGGGTAGACCATAGACCTTTTTTTAAAAAATATTAATACAATGTCTTTTTGATAGCTTCGAACAGATATTAAGTCTTATTCTGATTCATTTATGTCCACACCTGCTTGCTTATCTGTATGAATATCCAATATGAAACATACCCGCATTGTTCATATTTTACATATTTCCCTTTAGTTTAATTGTTTGGTACAAGTCTATTCTACTTGAGGATTTAAATTCTTCATGTTGCAATTGAAACAGATATAGGCCATTCTTGTATGTTGCTATAACCTAAATGTTTGCTTAGATTGGAATTCAAATTGAAGTTGAAATTTTCAAATATTATGTTCATCCAAGGTTTGCATTTGTGGATTCTACAAAGTTTTTTAATTGTTGCTTGTTGTATTCATAAAGTGATAACCTTTCAAAGGTGAATCTATATCTTGTCTGATGAATTTGGTCTTTCTACATGTTCAATTGCATTGTCTAAGTGAAATATATGAAAGGGAAAAAAAATACAATTCTGCAACATAATTTTTTTTTTTTCCATTTATTTATCTCAAGATGGTCAAATCTTGGTATGAAGTTGTTGGAATGATTAGATTTGCTAAAAGATGTATGACATGTTGCCACTTTATATGAGAATTCTATCAAGTTAATTCATTGGATCAGTAAGAGGACAAGTTACACAAGTGAAACTGGTTTTAGTGTAAATATTTCTGGTGTGAAGTATTTTTCTTTTTTGGCGTTAAGTAGTAGCTCTGGTACCTAACCCAAATTGTGCTATCTAAGAAACCCAAAACCCAAGGAACAGACAAAAGGAAAGGAAAAAGGAAAAAGAAGGAAGAAGGAATAAAAAAATAGTACAAGATGTAACTTTGAGCTGAAATTACAAGCAATATCAAGGACCTGACATAATTCTTTTAATAGTAGAAATTCGGGGCTCTAGTTATGGTTGATGAAATATCCGCTATTCTCATGCCAGCTTCAATTATGTGGGTTGGACCTGGGTTTTTCAAAGGTTGTGAATTAGTTGTGAGGGAAGCGTGTGACCTTCTGGATTTGGAGTTAAGATGGGCTTGATGTCCTCTCCGCTAGTTCTATTTTCCTATCAATATATAGCATTTGTACACTAAGTTTTAAGATTGGGACTTTCTGAATGTGCAGTTTAGTAATACATGGGTTTGACTAGGCGGCATCTTTGGGCCAGAATATGAGCCTTATATGGGATTGATGCTCTATCTATACCCAATGGATCCTATCCTCATTATCTAATTATGTCTTAGGTGTAATATATAATTTGCCTTCTATGCTTTTGTTTTGTATCAAGCAAAGGAGTAACCAAATCCTTTAACATAAACAAATTATTTTTTGGGTTTCATGGTTGTTATTGTAGCCAAGTGTATCATTGTGCAAGCTTCTTGGACATGCCGAACAAGTAATGTCAGTGGATTTCCACCCAAGAAAGTTGGACCTCCTCTGCTCCTGTGATAGAAATAATGAGATCCGACTATGGAGTGTCATCGAAAATGCTTGCAAACGTGTCTCTAAGGTCTGATCTTGAGCTTTCCATTAGTCAGAATAGAATAATAGAGTCATAATATGCTAATATTTGAAACAACAACAGTTTGCTTGTTACACTTATTTCTTGTAGACATTGATATCAGGTTAGACCCACAAAAAGTGCTATGCTGCATGACTAATAGCTTAGAAGTGTTAAATTCGGACTAATATTCCCTCCAAACTAGGTTGGAGGAAGTTCCTCCAACCCCGTCTAAAAAAATGACATGTGTTCATTTGCATGTAAGAAAGACATGTTTTTTTTAATTGTCATTTTTATAGACTGAGTTGGAGGAAACTTCCCCCAAACCCAGTTTGGTGGCTTTAATCATTTATATATTTTTATTGATAAACATCATCCCAGGCCTTTGGGCCTTGCACTTGATTAAGGCCTTTCTATGCTGATGTTTCAGCATTTCTTTTGATATATATATATATATTGCAAATATTATGAAGGTTTCAACTGGAATGATGTCTCATAATTTTTAAAAAGTACGCGCACGAATAGTGACTTTCACAGCCTTAAATTTGGATTTATCTTCTCATGATTTGTGTTAAAAGTCATGAAAATGCACCATTGAAGAGTAAGTTAACATCATGATACTAAGTTTTCTTCATGCCGTGGCTTTGTTCACATATTGAAGAAACCTTATGAAACCATTTTGAGTATATGTTCTGAAACTTTATCACCCTTTGAGCCATTTTCCTGCAGAATAGTTGTTATGATGGCAATTACATTGTATCCTATTGCATTGAAGATGTTTGGTAGTCAAACATTTCTTGCAATTCTACTTATCAATGCCTTAATCTCCAAATGGAGTAACTGCAGGGAGCTACTAAACAAGTCAGATTCCAGCCACAATTGGGAAACGTTTTGGCCACTGCTGCAGGAAACAGTGTCTATGTAATTGATGTAGAGACTGACGGCCTCCAATTCTACTTTCAGGTAAGTCATAAAATCTTGTAATGTATTAGATTTTATGTTTCTATTCCCTCTACATTATTTACCTGAGTGAATTTGCTTTCTTTTTAGGGACATGTCAAAGATATAATTTCAATTTGCTGGGATACAAGTGGGAATTATATTGCATCTGTTAGTGAAGATAGTGCACGAATTTGGTCAGCTGTGTCAGGCGGAAAATGCATACATGAACTTCATTCAAATGGCAACAAATTCCAGTCATGCACATTTCATCCGGGATATTCACAGCTCTTGATCATTGGTGGTTACCAGGTATACCGTTATATAATGTAAGGTTCTATTTGCTCATCCAAAAGACATGAAAATAGTAAGAATATGATGACGTGATAGCTACAAAATTAACTGCAAAGAGAAGAAAACTTGTTGGTGCACATGTCTTTTCACATTGGAGGTATATGGCAGAATAAATTTTGCCAGAACTTGAAAATATTACATCAAGACCCTGTTTGTTTCTACTGAAATTGTTGCCAACTTAGAAATGATCTTAAATGTTTTAGTTGCAAGAGAGTGACTTTAGAAGAAACATTTCTTTTTCCCCCTTTTATTAGCCTGCAAGGGATTTGTTTTTATTGGCGCTATCTTTATGGTCATGTACACAATATCCTCCTTCGGTGAGATTTAATAATTCATCTTTTATTGTGTTAAATTACCAGTCATTCCAAAAGCTTAAGCTTATAGGAAGATGTAAATTTAATCACTTAATCATTACTTTAACACTTTCTCTAACATGTGGACTCAAACTCCCTTTTAATTTGATCCCATAACTTTTGGCTTTGATACTATGTTAAATTATCAGTTATCCCAAAAGCTTAAGCTTATAAGAAGAGGTAAATTTAATCGCTTAACTATTACTTTAATATATTGCAGTTTCTCGAGTTATGGAATCCAACTGTGAACAATAAAACATTGTTGATTCCAGCTCATGATGGATTAATTGCTGGACTAGCAGATTCACCACAGACTGAAATGGTTGCCTCAGCAAGTCATGACCACTGTGTGAAGTTATGGAAATGATGCTTCTCTGTATGCACATGCCTTGAACCACATGTGAAAATGTGCAGGTTTTGTAAAACATTTCGTTGATCTGGATAGAGGCAAAAACTGCATAACAGCTAGGACTTCAATCGCCAGGAACTAGGTGCCATGGCTAGAGATAAACCTTTTTTTAGTCTTATACATGAAACCCCTGAAAAGATGGGTATACTCAGTTTTCAAATCTATAGAGGGTACAGCTTACTGTTTCAGACTCACATGATTACAACTCAATATAAATGAAACAATATTGCAGCATAAAACACAGATTTATTTGCTTTGATATCCCCTGTGAAATGTGTTATAGTAGCTGTGATGCTTGTGTGCCCTAACACCAAAGTATACATTACGACAGTTTAAAATGGCATGAGTCATCTCCTTCTCGGGGATGATCTTGGAGAAGTTGATGATGACATGTAAATCTGCCTCAAAGTAGAGGTTAATTTATGATGATCAGACTTGCATCTGCTCTGTTCATGTGCATTGAATGCTGCTACACTTATATCAGCTTTGTTCAAGGTTTTGACAGGCTAAAGAGAGAGGGATTGGAATCCCTGAAATTAGGTTGTCTGAATTTTAGAGAGGGGGTTGGTGGGACTCACTGTCTTGAGCAGGTGGGCCCATACCCTAAGCTGCTTAGGGCAGGCGGGTTTCGCAACTCCTCTCTCTTAAGCTATTCAAATTTTATAAAATTCAGATAGAGTCTAATTTTATGGAATTCTATTTGAGAGAGTATTTGTTGATATTCAAGGCACCCGAGGAACTTCAATGGTCCCTTACATCTCTTCTTTGCATTGCTTACAATTTTCATTTTTTTATTTTGACTGCAAGTGTGCTTGCACTATAGAAATTCATCAACTTTCACATTGTTTTTTTTTTTTAAAAAAAATTGAATAAAGAAAAGGGTTGCAGATGAGGATCCTTTCCGCTCCTAATCCAAAAGGAAGGAGCGAATGATCCTAAAAACGAAAATAGGGTAAGCTCTCCAATAACAAACTTTCACTTTGTATAAAAGTTTCACCTTCACTGGCATTGACAGAATGTGATGTTGAAGCATTGCAATGATTTTCCGTTTGGTTCTTACAAGAATCTGCCATTGCAATGTTAACATACAATGAATAGAATCACAAAACCATGCTCTTCAAATTCATCCTTAATCTTCATATGTCAAACAAATCAGCTCCGAGCTGAGGCTCTTCAATATTTTTTCTTCTCTTTTAAAACGCAAAAGAAGACAAAGCCTATTGATTCAACCATTAGACACTCTGACTTGGATCAAGCTGAATGGCAAACAAACTGTTTGGACTCTCGTAATCAAACCCAAGTAGGCAGGAGAAGGCTACACTGTCAGTTTTGTCGCATCCAATTTGGGATATGGAGAAAATTAAAAAAATCAAAATGATCATTTTGTTACAAAATTCAGGTCAAAGGTGAAGTAATTTTCTTCCTTCCCAATATTATAAGAAGAAGCCTGAATTACAAAGTCTGATGTATAAAAATCTACAGAAAAGAAAAGCTTCTGAAACTGCCATCACTTCCACAGCTCTTCCATTGGGATACCACGCTCACGAGCAACATCACTGAACTGCCTCATTTTCTGCACTGCAACAACTGTGGCTCTGGCATTGTTGAGGGCATTCTTGCTCCCAATTTGCTTTCCCAAAGCATTCTCAACACCTGCCATTTCTAGAACAATTCTCACAGCCCCTCCAGCAATCACTCCAGTACCAGGAGAAGCAGGTCTAAGCATCACTTTTGCTGCTCCATAATCTCCCTCAGACCTGCAAGCCATTTGCGCAACAATATAAGTAGTGGCAAGATTGATATGAGAATTCTCAGTCACTAACATAACAGTTTGTAAAGAATATGTGCTACGCAAAATATGTATTGTCCATCAAAACGTATGCAGTGATAGTCTGGATTGCTGAATGTCTAAAACATGAAAGGGTTTTTGTATAGAGTTGTATATTCCAAAACCAAGGGCTCCACTCATTTTATAAGATAACTGTTTAAATTTTCTATTTCTGGAGTTCAACCTCTGGAATTTTTTATTTCTACGTTTTCAATCTATGTTCTAAAAATAATAAATTGGAAGAGTAGCAAACACTTAGATATTCCCAAATTCCATTGCAGATATCCCCATGCATTCAAAGCTAAAAGGTGAGGAAAAGTTTATCATTTGCATTCCATTAATGATTACAAATAAATATGAGTAAAATTTTGTTTTTTTTTTTTTTTTTTTCTTAATCCCCGTGACTTCATTTATCTTGACAAGATCAAGCTGAGATAACAGGGACTTTTGGACTCGATCCATCTTCATTTAATTTACAACACAACATATAACCTATTATGCTATATCTAAAATACCATAAGAGTTCAGCTTTCCTACAAATATACGATTAATGCAACATACTCACACAGACAATTTTCTTTTTCTCTACGAACTCAGTAGACCGACAACACCGTCACTTGACCACCAAATCATAATTTTGAACTTTGTTAACTTCCATCAAATACTTTAAACAAAACCTAGTCATGTTTAGCCAAAGTTTTGGTTTTGCATTTCCAGAGATCCCTTCAATGTCCCTCAAATGTTTCCACTTCCGGGATAGCTAAATTGAACACCAAACAAGTTCACAAAAACAGCAAACATATACCTATGGTGTTAGTTGAAAATGCATCCTAATTGCTACTAAAGCCAACTGAATTCATTCATCATTGAAAAGCAGCACGTTAGTGCTGTCAGGCAGTTGATCTTATGGCCTTAGAACTTCAACAAATAACTGCATGAAACTTTGTTGTCTGCACACATGTTAGTGTGGAAAGGTTAAATCTCACAATGACAAGATGTCAGAGGTGTCAATAGTTAATATAATATAATTGAGCCCAAAACCCATGGCTTAAGCTTTTGAGTCAAGTTTTGTCCCCATATGTTATATTGTGGTCTTTTTGAAAGACTTTCCAAGGTATTGATCTCCCTAACAAGTAGTATCAGAGTCAATTAAGGTGTGTGGTATGGTAGATGACGGTGGTGCCTTTCGTAGTTGGAATGGGGATGGTGTGGTTGCATGGATAGTGGTCCCTTTTGCAATTGGAGCAGAGACGATGATGCATGACACTGATAAAGTCCACATAGCTATACAAGTGATCCTAAAGACAATGGTATTATGTGGTATGATGGATAGTCTCTTTCATGATTGGAGCTAGGACGATGCATATGTATGGATGATGGATCCTTCGCAATTGGGACAAGGACAAAAGTACATGTCACGGACAAAGCTCACATAACCCACACAAGACATCCTAGAGACGACCCATAAGATTGATAAAGCTTTTGCTCCAAGGAGAGCATAGTAATGTGGTAATGGACTCACATGTGAGGAGTAGATTCTTGAATACCCACGTGTAATTCTAGAAATGTTAAGTCCCCCATTGAAAATATGTTGCAAGTGTGTAGTTAATATAACATAATTGACCCAAACCCATAGACTTCAACTTTTGGATTAAGTAATGTTCCAATATAGTATGTTTTAGTCTCACTGAAAGACTCTGGTGTTAGTCTCCCTAAAAAACTTGGTAGCTATTGAAGAATTGCTCAGTTCAGCCTAAGATGGGGTCATCTATGATTAACAGACACCAATGCACAAGGTATCCACAAAGAAAAATCTTAAACATGCGCGTCTTTGAGACTTAAATGGAGGTAAGCTGTATCCTTGGCCATCTAAAAGCTATCATATGTCCAAGCTTCCACCTATATCAAGATTTTGAATTCATATTTGTTGTGGCATTTTGAAACTACCTAGGAATTAAAAAATTGAGTGAGCAGCCTGTCTAAGATGCAGAGACACAGAAGACCAACATCCATAACCAGTTTTGTCTATAAAACATAGGTTTTGATGCACTTCATGATAGCAACAACCTGAACCATATATGAAGCAGATAACACTGTGTACATGGGTTGCACCCCTCTGTGCGTTGTTTGAATATACATTATTTATCAAAAACAAAAAACAAAAAAATGAAGCAGATAACAATCCAGTCCCCTCACAGAGCAAATCCCATAAGTCATATGAACTATTAGTATAAAATAAGTTACACATCTTGTGTAGTATTGCATAAACTAATTTCTAACATAACATAGACAGCTTCCACTAGTTTGCAGTGCATACAAGACTACCTATTCAACTCAAGATTTAAAGTATTGTTGATATAAGTGCCATGCCATAAACTTTAGTACCCAAGCATTCATGCAAAACTCTTAGGAGCGTTGACCATGTGGCCTCAGAAACTGCCACCTAATTCATCAACCAAATTGAATCGAGCAGAACTTCAACAACTTGAATGCATGACAGTTGACATACACTCACTTCTCTCAAACTAAACTGGGGCCATTTACAATTAACAGAATCATCCTTCCAAGAGCAATTGTATTTTGTCCATGGCGTTATTATAACTATCAATTGGATAGATAAACCACAGGATAAATAAATACATTATTCCATAGGTTGGATTGAAAAACGGTATAGATAAGACGGCCATCTTTAGAGCTCCTAATAGTCCACGCTTTGGCAAATATCAAGAATTAGAGTTAAAATGGCTCAGATATTTATTACAGATGTAACACACAGTTTCACATTAACATGCTAACAACATCAACCAAAATTGCAAATCGACTCAATTTCAATTCAATTTTGCACACATTCATCACCACATCACCTAAAACAAAATGACAAAAGTTTAACCAGAAATACCTGTGCGGGAAAGTAAGGTACTTGGTCATCGGCACCGACACGATATTCCGCCTGGCATTCACGGCGGACTTCTGAACCGCCGTAACAACCTCTTTGGCCTTCCCAACCCCAACACCCACTTGGCCCTGCTTGTCACCCACCACCACAATGGCCCTGAAATGCAATTGCTTCCCTCCCTTAACCACCTTGGTCACCCTCCTCACCTGCACCACCCTCTCGTCGAGCCCATCTTTCACCTTCTCCTTCTTCGCTTTGGAACCAAACCCAGTTGTTTTCCTCACCTTAGAGTCCATCACGTATATGTCATTGCCCAAATAGCTCTCTCCGCTGTACGCAGCGCCGTAGAGCTCTTCGTATGCGGCGGCGATTTCTTCTTCGGTCTCCATGGGACCGTCGTCGAAGGAGGGTGGGGCGACAAAGCCTTCAGGGGCCTCTGGGGGGTTGAATACGGCGTCATTTTCTTCGTTGGGATCGAAGTTTTCGAAGAAGGTGGTGTCGATGTCGGATGTCTTGGCTATGAAGGTTGTGGA
The DNA here is from genome assembly GCF_965113065.1 of Corylus avellana. Taxonomy (NCBI): domain Eukaryota; kingdom Viridiplantae; phylum Streptophyta; class Magnoliopsida; order Fagales; family Betulaceae; genus Corylus; species Corylus avellana. The sequence goes on along the minus strand of NC_142490.1, from coordinate 41,553,081 downwards.
GCGATGTGAGGGGAAGGAGTGGAGAAGAGGGAGCTTTGTGGGGTTGGAGAAGAAGGGCTTTGTGGGTTTGGAGAAAGAGAGGCGATGGGTGGTTGTGGTGGTGTGGAGGGAGAGAGAGGAGAGGGAAGAGAGAGTTGCAGAGGCCGTGGCCATGCCGTCTGTGTTAGAGAGTGAGTGAGAGCAGAGCGAGAGAGAAGTGGGAGGCTTATCCCAAAGCCTGAAGATGGATCAGCAAGATTGTGATGATGTGGAACTGTTGAGCGTTCAGACTCGAGCTGAATGAATTTACGACAGGTTCTTAAAAACGGGGTGTCGTATACATTTGGAGCCCAAATAGAGAGTGAAATTTAAATTTCCGTTAAATAATTCTCACTTCAGAAAGAAAAAACTATATTAAAGAAACCAAACAAACTTGTAGATCTTCTCCAACACAAAACAAAAGTGAGAAAGCCATGGAAGAAGATATTCTTCGATAAAGTTTTCTTTTAAGCTTCCGTTTGTTGGTCGAAAAATATTTTCGGTAAAAAATATAACTTATAGTATAATTAAATTCATTTTTAAATTTTTTTTTTTTATAAGTTTAAGATTTTAGAATTAGTGATGATTACCATGGTATAGTATTAGAGCAAAAGTTCTGAATTTGAAAATTTTCTCCGTCATTCACCTTCCTTGAATAAGCAGGGTAGTACCCAAATAATTATGCTTTCTCGTTGTTTCCATATTCCTTACAAATATTGTGTACCTTGAATCTTGAGTAGTTCTAAACTTAGCGTTTGAGCTGAGTCTTGTTTGTTTTATAGTTATATGCATGCATCTCTTATGTCAGTAGAGGTAATATACACAATGCTTACTTTCTGTTTTTCATGTTTTGATTATGTAAATTCCTTCTTGCAATCTGATAACTATATATGTTTGTCTCTGACATTTCTCTGTGGCCTGCCATATATTTGTTCTTGGAATGTGCTACAAACTCTAAGAAATATCCTACAAAGAAAGAGGAAAAAATTAGAGCAATTTCTTGAAAACAATTTGACTTGCTACCTCTGAGATGTTTGTTTATTGGTCGATCTTCTACTAGAAATCACTCTAAAGCCTTTGTCCAAGCAAATTACCTACTTTTTTTTTGGATAAATTTTTTTACCTAGTAAATAGTCTAGCTATCAATAATAAAATTGAGTGGCCTGTGGAATTTTTCATTTCATTATGGTGTGGTCTTTTCTATCTTAAAAGATTTTGGCACAGAAAAAGGCACTATGGTGTGGTCTTGTCAACATGGATTAGGGTTGTTACCATCGATGATGAGAAGAATGAAGAAGTAGGAGAATTAAAGTAACATGCATAATTTATAAAGCAAATTAAGGAGAAACATTTGAAGTTTGCTGTGGTGTTCTCTTGGATTGTAACCTTTTTGATTGTTTGTAGCTCTTTAAAGAACAAAATATTCACCTTCCATGAAGTTGATTTCCTGTTTTATTCTCTTTTGTGTTAATGTCTTGTGTTTATGGTTTTTTTTTTCTTAGAACATTCCCATTGATTCTCTACACTTTTATCTAAACAACATCAATCAACTCAACATACCTTTGTGCACTGATTTGAAGTTGCATAACAGTGAATAAAATATACACGAACAACCCATAAACTTGAAACAAGACAACATTTTATAATAAATATCAAAGCTAACAACAATACTAAAAAATGTAAAGCTGTCGGCGCTACAAAAAATCCAGGATTGCTGCCACCAAGTTGTCGACCACATCTCAAATTGTTTATCCTCGGATCCATCTTGAAATTGATTGCTGTTTATCTCTTGAAGTTCAGCCTTCAATTTGTCAACAACATTGTTTCTATAGGCAGATACTAAACTCTGGTTAACCAGGATTTGATCCTTGTGCGTATCATCCAACGACATTAACAAACATAAAGTACGAGAATGAGGCACGATATATTGAACATATTGTGCACTTGAGTGTGGACAAAGAACCATTAATGATGCATGATATCAACGCCAAAGGGTATCCACAAATTCATATGAAGCCTTCCATTGTTGTAATGGGGAGCTTGTATTTATTTGACTGAAAGCAAAGTTTTCACAACAGAGAATAGCAGACCATATGTTTTAAAGAGTATACATTAATCATTCAGGAAAATGTAGTTGCCTTGCAATACTCATCAAATCAAATTAGTATTCCACTTGATTTTTATGCTTCTCTTTTGGTTTGCAGGAATTTTGTAATGCCTGCCACTCCAACAATAACCTTATGTACACAAAAAGAGATACTGTTAAAAGTTTGCAGAAGAAAGCCTGCCAATTTCTGGTTTCTAGCAACTTTTTACATTTTCATCTTATATTGAGCAGCATCACATTGTCGCTACTTTTAGGAATTGGATATTATGAAAATAGGGGAAGTACTGAAAACATTGACCAACAAGCCCTAATGTGCTATCTCATTTTTATCAAATTTGACGTCTAATCAAAGAGCTCAATTTGACAATTATGTCCACTATCCCCATCAACCATATCTAAGTATAAAAACATCTTCAAGAGTAAATTGATATGAAATACCAGGAAGGACATATAAAAAAATAAAAAAACTAAAATATAAGAAATACCAAACATATGGGACAATGAAAAAATAATTTTCCATGATATGTAAAAGAAATATCACCTTCAGAACCCTTACTGAAAATATTTGAGAAAGACATCATTTGAAAAGAATAACCAGAAAATATTGTCTCAGCACATGTATGCTGCTTGAAACGCACTTGGAACCTAATGACTCAAACTCAAACTCAAACTCTTCTAACCGAACATAAATAGAAAGATGACCATTGTCAACAACGGTCCTGCTCTTCAAATACATTCTCTCTTGACAGAAATTAGGGTCTCCATGTAAGTAATCAACTGTGACCATCTATAATGAATTTGGAGATCAGTCATTTGTTTGGTAGAGGGGTCATACAAGACCAACTGCCCATCATATTTTTCCAAGAACATGGTGCCATTCTTCCAAAATCCTAATTGCTTCAAAATATCTGTAAAGGGTCCAATAGTGAAAAGCTTACTCCAGGAGTCCTTAACACCAACTTCAAGCAACAACCATATATCAAAGCAAACAATATCCGTCCCTTCTTCAATACAAACAGCCATAGCAATCGATTCATTCAACACGAAAAAGTCCATAATAAAAATCAAAACATCATCTGGCAGCGGTGTTTTTAGGATTACCTCGTCGCTCATGTCAAATGACAAAACACCCTCCCAATCAGCCGCATATGCCCACCAACAAGCTATCCCATTGATGTATATCATCAGAGCATAATAACGATCAATTGTAACACACGATGGGGTATCAACTTTTCTCCAAGAATCGGCATTTAAGCTATATATCTCACTTTGGATTATCTTTCCACTTCGGATCGTGCACTGCACGAACCCATACCTAACCTCAGACCCACTACCCACAGTACGGTTACCTGCCTTGAACAACATATATGTTCATAAAGCTTCATCTATTAGTCCATTCATTAGAGCCAGTGCTCCAAAATTAGCTTCATCAGGTGAAGTGGTATTCCCTATAGTATTCCACGCGAGCAGCTCTGGCGATGTCTGTTCCACTCCGAAGAAATTAGTATCGGAGTACCTTAACATGTATTCATCGAACCCTATGGTGGCTGTTCTATTAGATGGACACCGACTTGTGATATCTTGAGTCGCATAACTGACACAACTTTGGCAGATACTGCTGTTAACGTCACATCGGCAGAGGAAGAGGCCGTAGATGCCATTAGAAGTATCGTTGTAGAAGCTGTTGTTTTGAGAAGCTTTAGAGGATAGAAAGAATCCAACATGACTGAGAGATTTGATTGGAAAGAGGTGCTGGGGGTTTCTTTAGATTGATCTAGACAATAGTGGTAATTATAGGTTGGCTGGGAATTAATGGAGCTCATAAGCCAACATCCTGCAAGTAATAGAAAAAAGAAGGCTTTCTGGAAGAAAAACATTATCCATCCCAGGCTTCAACAGAAACTGTGTCCATGAACATATTCCTAATTATGGCAGATAATCTATACAAGAAAATAATTTGCTCATGTGTCAGAAACCAAGTGAAATAATAATGTTATTGGAGGCAACCTTGGACCACTTGTTCAACTTAGGAAGATAACTTTTCTGTTTGTCTCACTCATAATGACATTATGGAAACATGTACAACGCCATTGGATTTGGAAATTCAGATGTTAAGAATGCGTCAGATGGTTGTGGCGGGCCGGCCGCTGATGTCAGCTAGTCAATTGTCACCGTGGAAACGGTCCAAACTATTCCCTTTATCTAAAGTTACATCGGCAAGTTTGGATTTTGGATTTCAAAGTATTGGATTTTGAATGTCTAGATTTCAAATCCATAAATTTTAAAATTCTTTATATATATGTTAAAAAAAACAAAAACAAAAACCAGAGTCTCTTACGCTTTTCCTCGGACATCTTCCGATTCTTCCGCGTAATTTCCCACAAGCCGATGACCCAAAAAAAAAAAAAAAAAAAAAAACGAAGAAACAAAAGAAGAAAAAGACAAGCCAATGAGAGGTAAATGGCCTTGCAACCACCGCTCAAGAACAGCCTCTAGTGTAAAATATGAAGATGAAGTCCTCCTTTGGGGACAGTAGTCATTTACCTTTTATGTGTGAATTTGTTTTCTATAATTTGGTTTATATGCTAATTTAATGTTGTTTCTCTTCGTATGCAATTATATTTACAGCAAAATCTATTTCAAGAATAGAAGTAGGATATGGTTATAGAAGCACTATAATTCCTACCCTGTAGTATTTGCAGGAAAATGATGCATCCCCTGATAGGAAGGAAATTCTGTAATCAAAATGGAAAATTCATTCTTTTGAGTGGATGGATGGAACACCATACTCCGGTTAATCTCTTGACTGGATAGAAGCACCTGTTGAATATTGATCAGATGCGAAAAATCCTACCCTGGCCGCAGTTGTTGAAGTTTGATCAGATACCTAAAGAAAATGGAGGTGGTAATGGACGATGAAGATTTATCGAGCTGCTTCCAAGCATGAGGACGACCATTGACATTGTAGGTCTTTCATTGGGATCTTCCTGAACACATAATAATGCGATATGGATCAATCTCAGAGCCTGACTTCGAGGACAAGTGTAGACTAAGGTCTGATCTATCAACTCCAGTCCTTTGTCTTCATTCCATAGTCGCCATGCCTGTTTTATATTGTTTTTAATTATATCAATGCAGTAAACAAAAACTTCATATCTGAACTAAAGATACAGATGAAAATAAAAAGAGATTTACATGTGGGAGAAGGCTTTCTGCATGCTCTGGATGATAGAAGCCCACATTCTTTTTCCCACTTATTATTCTAGCATTAAAACTTCAAAGCTGTAAACATCGGACTTTACTGAAAATAGCCCTTCCATTGCATACTCTGGCGCCATGTATCCACTATTGGAGAAAATATTATGATTTATGGCTTCAATCAGTTGAAGAAATGAAACCAGAACTGTTCCAGATGTGATATACTATCATTATGAGGAAAAGTGACATCCAAACAGGATTTGCGAAACAAAGAAGTTCAAAAGGAATGAACCATCCCAACACATGTACACAAGAGGAATGACTTACTATGTACCCCCGACTCTGTTAGTTTTGGCTTCTATTTGATTGCCGTCGAAAATCCTAGCAGTGCCAAAATCTGATATCTTTGGATTCATGTCATCATCTAACAATACATTGCTTACTTTCATATCTCTATGGATGATTTTGCTTACTCCAAAGCCAGCAAGGTGTATGGTCTCGTGAAATGTAGAGGCGACATATCTACCGGTAATTGTGCCAATTGCACAAAGGCCGCCATTGCAGAAGCCTTGAGCGAGTGTCCGATGAGCAAAGAGGTTTTGGTCTAGTTTACTTGGTGTTTTCTACGGTATTCGAACGAGAGTTTTTTTGGGATTATGGAACAGGGTTTAGTGGCCATCACCAATGACACTGATTTCAACGATCCTTATGCGATTTCAAAAGGGCTTTCCTTCATGGGTGGTCTTGCTTCCACGGCTCCTAATCAGCCTTGTATGTTCCAGAAAGCGGTGCTGGATGTCGGACAAAGTGGGAAGAGGTATGGCGTGGCTTAGTGCAGGCTAGACATCAGTAGGGGTGACTGTGGCATCTGCTTGGATGCCCAGTTGGCGTCGTTTCGAACAACAATTGGAAACAAAAGATGGTGGGAAACATACGGTCCCAGTTGTTTTATGTGGTACCATGACTACCAGTTTGATGCAGCCTGACTATGTGGAAGCGAATAAGACAATACAAGAAGAAAGATAAATAATTCTTAGATCTTGAATCTATCAAGGATCTGAGAATTCTTCTCAAAACAATAGAGTCTATCTAGGGTTTTAAGGGAAATATGAAGAAAACTTCTCTAAGTAATTTTTATTGAAGGAAAAACTGATGAAATAACATAAACTGTCTTTTCAAGAGGCTATAATTATGTATTTATAGCCCCAAAACCCCTAGTACTAATAAAGAACGAAATTAGGGCTTCCATAACCCTAATCCAAGTAAAACAAGTAAACTAAGTCGGTTTAAAACAAATAACAGTGAAAAAATAACATAGAAGGCCCGAGTGCGCTCGATCGCACTACCAAGGACTTGTGCGCTCGATCTTGCGTCTGATCGCAGGTGCAGTCGTAGTTCCAGGGACTTTTGCGCTCAATCGTGCGATCGATCGTCGAAACAGTGGCCATCGATCACAGTTCCAGGAACTCCATTCTCCAAAATAGGGGAACTATGCTCGATCGCAATCAAGGTGCGATCGATCGCAGTTCCAGGGGCTAATTCTTTTGCTGCACGAGTCTGGGATCGTGTCACCATCTTCTGGGGTGTCTTCACACACTTATCCCTTTGGGTCTTCCTCATATACTCCCAGGCATTGTAGTCTACATCATCCTCCCCAGGTTGAACAGAATTCGCCCTCGAATTCGCATCGTCCTCCGACGAATCTTCCATAAAGGGCACAAGATGCTTGACATTGAAGACATCAGAAGTCTTGATATGATTGGGTTAACTTCAACTGATATGCATTGGGGTCGATCTTCTTCACAATCTCCACCTGACCAATCTTGCGAGCCGCTAGTTTATTGTACTTGCCAATAGGAAATCTATCTTTGATGAGCACCGCCCATACAAAATTACCTTCTTTAAATTCCACAGCTCGCCGCTTCTTGTCTGCAGCTGCCTTGTACTTGGCTGTAGAGTCTTCGAGGTGCTTGATGGTTAACTTGTGGCCCTCTTGGATATGTGCAATAAGGTCCTCCGCCTTGGTGTGTATTTTCTTTAAATCAGGGAGAGGTGCTAAATCTAGTGGTGTTCGAGGATTACTCCCATAGATAATAGTGAATGGACTAAGGTCGGTGCTTCGGTTGATAGATCGGTTGTAGGCAAACTCAGCTTGGTACAATTGCTGGCCCCATGACTTGAGGTGTTCACCCACTAAGCTTCTAAGCAATGCCCCCAATGATTGATTAACAACTTCCGTTTGTCCGTCCGTTTGCAGATGGTAAGCACTACTGAAATCAAGTCTTGTGTAAGATAATTGCCACAAGCACTGCCAAAAGTGGCTAAGGAATCGAGTGTCGCAGTTGGAAACTATGGACAACGGAAGGCCGTGGAGACGGTATACCTCTCGAAAATATAATTGCGCCACGTTCACAGCATCGGCAATCTTTTTACACACAATAAAATGACCATCTTAGAGAATCGATCCATTACAACAAAGATGAAATCATTACCTTTTTGAGTCCGTGGTAAACCCAACACAAAGTCCATGGACCCTCCGGAATGGGTAGTGGCATATATAAACCGGCATTTGTAGCCGCTCCTTTTGATACCTGGCACACTCTACAACAGCGCACCAACTTCTCCACCTCCTTTCTCATACTTGGCCAATAAAACTTCTCCGCCACCAACTGGAAAGTTTTGTCCCGCCCCATGTGCCCTTCATTGTGGCGCTCTTGAATAATTCGCAACCGGAGACTACCCTCGGGGATGCATAGTTGAGTGCCCTTGAAGAGGAACCCATTAAGCAGCCCAAAATCACTCTGATTTCCCAGCAACACATCATCAACAATTGGGCCAAAAAGAGGGTCAGTTGACAAAGAATCTTTTAAAAGGTCAAAACCAAGTACCTCATTTGCCATGGTGGTCAAGAGTGTTGACTTTCGGCTAAGGGCGTCGGCCACTTTGTTCAAAGCTCCTGACTTGTGCTTGATGGTGAAGGAGAATTGTTGCACATATGCAGCCCACTTTGCATGCCGGGGGGAGAGCTTATCTTGACTAGTGAGGTGTTTCAACGCCTCATGATCCGAGTACAAGATAAAATCATTGTAGGCAAGGTAGGAACTCCAATACCTCAATGATTTCACTAATGCGTAAAACTCCACATCATAGGTGCTATAGTTGAGCCTTGAACCACTCAACTTCTCACTAAAAAATGCCACTGGTCTTCCTCCTTGACTTAGAACCGCTCCAATGCCGACCTTGGAAGCGTCACAATGCAACTCAAATGGCAATTCAAAATCCGGAAGGACAAGTAGTGTGCCCTTGTCAACTTGAGTTTAATTAACTTAAATGCTTCGGTAGCCGCCTCACTCCAAGAGAATTTCCCCGTCTTCATACACTTCGTGATAGGTGCCATGATGGTGCTAAAGTTATGAATGAAATGCCTATAAAAGGACACCAACCCATGGAAACTTCGTACCTCGTGTAATGTTGTAGGAATGGGCCAATCCCGAACGGCCGCCACTTTTGTTTCGTCCACCGCCAACCCGTCTTTAGACACCACATAGCCAAGGAAAAGCATTGAATCTGTCATGAATGAGCACTTGGCCGGTGATGCGTAGAACTTCTCTTTCCGGAGCACTTGGAGTACTTCCCTTACATGTAGGAGGTGTGTCTCTCTATTGGGGCTATAAATGAGTATATCATCAAAGTACACGACGACAAATCTGCCTATAAAAGGCCGAAAAGCTTGGTTCATCACCCTCATGAACGTGCTAGGTGCATTAGATGATTTGAACAGCATTACCAACCATTCAAAGAGTCCCTCCCGCATTTTGAACCCTGTTTTCCACTCATCACTTGATCGCACCCGAATTTGATGGTATCCACTCCTTAGGTCCAGCTTGGTGAATATCGTTGCCCCACTCAATTGATCTAACAAATCATCTAATTGGGAATAGTGAACCTATATCGCACGGTGATCTTGTTTATGGCCCTAAAATCCATGCACATCCTCCATGAACCATCCTTCTTAGGGGTGAGTAAAGCCGGTACCGCACAAGGACTCAAGCTCTCTCGAATGTGTCATTTGACTAATAACCCCTCCACTTGTCACCTCAACTCTTCATGCTCTTTGGGGCTCATGCAGTAGTGTGGTTGATTGGGTAGGCTCGATCCCGGCACCAAATCAATTTGGTGTTGTATGTCACGAAGAGGAGGTAGCTCATCGGGTAACTCAATCGGAAATACATCGGCAAATTCTTCGACTAACCCCTTGGCTTCTTTCGGCACCTCTTCTACCTTCTTGCCTTCTTTACACACTAGTAAGTACCCACAATCCGCTTCTAGCATCTCCTTAACGAACTCATGTCTGGTCAACAATGTTTGACCAGTTCCGGTTGAAGGTTTGGGACTTTCACCCGGATTGGGTAGGAGAGTGAGTTTCACATTATCAACCAAGAAGCTGTATGTGTTCTTCCTTCCATCATGATGCGCATTCCTATCATATTGCCATGGTCTCCCAAGTAATATATGGCATGCATCCATCGCCACCACGTCACACCACACCTTATCCTTATATCTTTTCCCAATTGAAAAACTTACAAGGCAACGTTTAGACACAATTATCTCGTCTCCTTTCTTGAGCCACTCTAAGCGATATGGCGTAGGGTGTTTTTTCGTTGCAAGGCCCAATTTCCGAACTGCTTCCTCAGCCACGACGTTCTCACAGCTGCCCCCATCAATAACAAGTTTGCACCCCTTGCCTCCAACCGTGCAAATTGTGTGGAAAAGATTATGGCGCTGTCCGTCGTCCCCCTCCACCTTCTGCAGTGTATAACATATTCGTCGCACTATCAACAAAAGAGTGTCATCTCTTGTGGCAAATTCTTCGTCGGCCCCATCGAAATCGTCGAAATTTGCTACTTGCTCTTTCCCATCGCCTTACTCATCAAAGGCTTCTCCCGAATCAACGAGTAGGGCCTTTCCATACTTCTCACTCTTGCGACAATCCGTCATCCAATGGCCCATCTCTCCACAACGAAAACACTTGGGCCCCGTTGTAGCTTCGGGTCGGCTTGGCTGCCCCATGGGTGTGGGGTTTTTACTTGGGCCGGTCACTTGGGAAGGGGGCTCCCGAGTTGTGAACGGAACTCTTGACTGGTTGTAGCTTCCACCGCCGCTACGTCCCAATGAGTTGAATGACCCACGTGCCGACGCCTTCTCAATTAACAACGCCCTTTGGTAAGCCTCCGACACCTTGGCGGGGTCAAAGAGGTTCAATGTGTCTTGAATTTGTGGCCTCAATCCCCCAATATATTGGGACACTAATTGCTCCTCCGTCTCAGCCAAATCAACTCGTGTCAATAATTTGTAGAACTCCTCATATATTCATCGAAGGACTTCGAACCTTGACTCCAATTTTACAGCCGTTGATACATGGTTCATAGGTAATTATGTGGCAAAAAGGCGGGTCGCATCTTGCCCAATAATTGCTCCCAATTGTTGAGTTTTCTCTTGCCCTTGCGTGCCCTAGCTTGCTTCAATTGCTGCCACCATGCCGCAGCCCTTCCTCGAAATTTGGTCGCCACCAAAGAAACTCGCCGATCTTCCGGTACCTCCTTGAAGTTGAAAATCTCTTCAACAGCCACCACCAAATCCAAAAATTCTTCGGGTTCAAGACCCCCGTGGAATTCTGGAATCTCAAGTTTGAACCCGCTCTCGCACCGATTAGCATGAGCTTGCGCAGGGGGTTGACGGCCCTGCATTCGGCGCTCCGCAAAAGGGTTTGCAGATCCATACCCGTCGTCGTCTTCGTCTTCCTCCTCCGACATGCGTGGTGGGGGTCGACGTAGATGCCAGTCATGGAGGCGTGCGTCGGCCAGTTGGGTAGTGAGGGCTTTGATCCCTCATAGCTGCAATCTGCCCTTCCTCGCGCCTTCTTGATGTCACCTCATGTTCTTCATGAACTGAATCATCGCGTTCATACACGTCGTGCAAGGTTGCAAAGCGGTTGCCCTTCCTCCTTCTTGTGTTTGGAGCCATGGAAAGTGACTGAGCTCTGATACCAACTGATGCAGCCTGACTATGTGGAAGTGAATAAGACAATACAAGAAGAAGGATAAATAATTCTTAGATCTTGAGTCTATCAAAGATCTGAGAATTCTTCTCAAAACAATAGAGTCTATCTAGGGTTTTAAGGGAAATATGAAGAAAACTCCTTTGAGTAATTCTTATTAAAGGAAAAACTGATAAAATAACATAAACTGTCTTTTCAAGAGGCTATAATTATGTATTTATAGCCCCAAAACCCCTGGTACTAATAAAGAACGGAATTAGGGCTCCCACAACCCTAATCCAAGTAAAACAAGTAAACTAAGTCGGTTTAAAACAAATAACAACGAAAAAATAACATAGAAGGCCCGAGTGCGCTCGATCGCAGGTAGAGTGCGATTGATCGCACTACCAGGGACTTGTGCACTCGATCTTGTGTCCGATCGTAGGTGCAGTCGCAGTTCCAGGGACTTCTGCGCTCAATCAAGGTGCGATCGATTGCAGTTCCAGGGGCTACTTCTTTTGCTGCGCGAGTCTGGGATCGTGTCACCATCTTCTGGGGCCTCTTCACACACTTATCCCTGTGGGTCTTCCTCATATACTCCCAGGCATTGTAGTCTACACCACAGTTTTACTTCAACATCTCCATCTCTGCAAGTGAAGGTGACTTCCGCAGCGTATACTTTAGCTGTTCTTTTTCTGCTATAATGTGGATTATATGTATAGTTAATGTCTTTCCATCGGAAACTATTGCAGGTTCTAGAAGAGCCTCTTCATATGGAAGAGTTTCAATTGGAGTAACTATTGCAGTGCTAGCACTTCTGGTAATGGTTTAGCTAGATTGTTGTCCCGGCCTGTCGGCAGTCGCCATGGGTAGGAGATGAAGGTGAAGGATTTGCAAACAGCAATTTTTTCTATTCGTTTGTTTCATTTTCTATTTGTAGGCAGTGAAAATTAATTATAAGCTTTTAACAATCGTTTTATGAATTCGGCAGCGGTATAATAATATATACGTTATATAAGTACCTTATATTGAATAGCTTCGTCTCCTTGATTACATTTGTCTTTTTTAATTATTTATTTATTATACTAATATACATTGTTACATTACTTGTATTTGATGCTTTAAGATTTTCATTCTCATTAACTTAAAGGGTTAATTACCTTTACTCCCTCAAATTGGCACTCATTTACAAATAGCCCTCAAGAGCTACCACTTGTCGCTTTGAACCTACTTGAACTACCATTCATTAGCAAAAACCCCCTCTCTATTAGTCAAAGTTGCCATAAAAAGTAGAATGATCAATTAGAAACTAAATTTATATGCATACTTTTTTTTTTTTTTAAAAAAAAGCTTTGATTTGAAGGTTGCATTATCACGTGGGTTTAATTTTGGTGCTACACCCTCGTTAAAATTTATCATCATGACTAGATTAGCCTTTGAAATTGATAAAACATATATGTGTCTCTTGATGATGATACTTATTATCAGCAATGACATCTAGGTTTATGTTCTTAATTAAGCTATTTGCAATGACCTGATCAAACATTATTAACTACTACATTAAGGTCGTTGTTGATAACCAATATATATTGACAGAACAATTACAACGACTTATTAATTAACAATGACTAGGTGTAGTTAAAAGTCATTAGTGGCGACCTCAAACATTATCAGCAACAACAATAAGGTTATTATTGATAACCAATATATATTTGATGGAACAACTGCGACGACTTATTAGCAATAACCAGCCTAAGATGATATCAACGAGGCTGAAAATGGTGATTCCGCCAACTATGATTAGGCCTTTTCTCCCCGACATCATTTGCCTTGTATTAATAAATAAGACTTAATT